>NW_011499866.1:1504631-1613013 GCF_000495115.2 Populus euphratica | reverse complement strand
TTTATATACCTGCTCAATACATCTTAACAAGATATTCATAAATCATAAATCAATCATCGACAATTTCATCAATGATTATCATAATTATAAATCATCGACGAACTCACTAATAAATATTAAAATAGTTAGAGAATTATGAAGATTTGTGAAAGAAATTCATGAAATTAGGATTGACCAATAAAATTGTTGATGGATGAAAATTCATTAACGAATTTCTTATCACCGACAAATGTTAACTTATAGGAGAATTATAAAAAGTTTATGATGAGATTCATAAAATTAGGAGTGACCTACAGAATTGCCGACAGATAAAAAATCATTGGTGAAATTTAAGGGTTTTAAGAAAATTTCTTAAATTCTTGAAATTATAGTAAAATAAAAATTGAATTACATTATGTGAGTGTTTTTTCATTGAAGATAACATTAACGAGTTGATTGTGTGTTTATATATTATTTTTATTTATTAATTAATTTTTAGGTTCATAAATATAAAAATTATCTATATATTAACATTAATAAAAGTACTTTAATTTCAATAGAGCCAATTTAGATATTATCGTGAATGGATGTCTATGGTTGAGGCTTTGTGGAGGGAGGTTTAAGGCTAGTAGATAAATTATCAAGACTTTTAGTTTATATATATATATATATATTAAATTTAGAAACTAATTATTTTAAAAAAAGGATTATAAGGAAAATTTTTGATAGGACGAGACAACTTTTGGGATGGACAGACGAGTCTAGGAAAACCACAATACAATTATGTAAGTTTTAACATGTGAAGTATATATCTTTTGTAAAATTATAATATTTTTTTCATTATTATTTTTTTGTTTAATGATTTTTTGAACCAAGTTATATGATTTTTAGTATGATATACACTTATGCTTATAAAAGACCCGAGTCAGATGATTTTAAGGTGTTGAAGAATTTTAGACATCCCCGTATCATTAAGAGTAATTAAGAAAAATATCTAGAGTTTTTAATGTCAAATGCGGTCACAGAGTGGGTTATCACATAAAAGTAAGGAGACTCATGATTCTATTAGCAAGCATACTAGTGGATCGTTTCTTTTTATTAACCATGTAAATGGACTAGTAAGAACTTGTTATATAATTAAAAATTTTTCTTTAAATGTTATTTATTATTTGTGATAATGTTTCGCTAATGATTTATTTTTCAAGATACGTAGGTTGGACGAGAGCCGACTCCGATGGAATTAAATGAGGAAACACATATATAGAAGGATAGACATAAAAAGAAGCAATAATTCATGGACAACCGAGTCAAGGTGTTTGTTATTAGTAAACTTTAAAAAAATTTGAATATTTTTTGACTAATATTTTTTACTTGAAATCTTTGACTTGTTTTTTCATGTAGGAAACATTTAACATCGACATGCATGCCAAACACGAAGAGGACCATACAATTTATTTAGTGATCTAATGTTATGGCTGGAGGCTAAAGCAACTAGTGGATCTATTAGGAGTTGAGTTTACAACATCTATTTAATTGTGGGCCAAGATATGAGGAAAAATTGTATTGTCTTAATTATAAACACCCTATAATCTGATCCGATATAGCCATCTCCAACTCTTCAAGAGTTGGTTCAAAAGTAAGTTGTTGTTGTGAAGGCTAAACTAGAGGCACAATATGAAGAACAAAATAGAAAACAATGAGAGTAGATAATGACATACCTGTTAACTTATTATCCTTCCATTAATAGACCTCCAAAAAATTCTCCTCCTTATGCCACTTCTACCAACAACTCCATCTTTTTTCAAATATATTAAGACATTTATAATTGATTTTATAATTAAATTAATAATATAAAATATATTCTTTGATTTTATTTAGTAGTTTAATATTGTTTAATATCAAATTGTTAGATCCAAATAAGCATGTATTAAAAGAAAGCAATTTATTGAAATACCGATGGAATCACTAACAAACATAAAAATTTATCGGTAATTCAGTTAGTAATATAGGTGCATTTTCTTCAGAGAATTACATAGAGTTGTTAGCTTTTTTTATCATAACCAATTGATTCATTGGCATAATTTGTTTATTGGTGATTTTATTAGGAAATGTTTCGGTGATAAATGATTAAGTGCTGACTATTAGTCTATTAGTGATACATTGGTAATATTTACCAATGGATTGACCGATAAAAAAAAGATGAGCAAATTTTTTTGACTCAAATATTTTGTTGGTATATTTTTCGATAAGTAACTTTACCTAAATTTAAAATCCCTAATGAGAAACTTGTCGATGTTAAGTTGCCAACATAAAAATTATCGGTAATTTATATGTTAATGAAATATAGTTTAAACACCAACATAATATTCTATAAGTGATAATCAATTTTCTAGTCATGTGAAAATCTTTGTAAAAAAAAGGAATAAAGGCCTTTGTAAACCAGAGTTTTGTGCACTATGATGACTTTTTGTTTCATGTGAGAATGGTGAATCTAATAAAGTAATTTTAACAATGAAAAATATAAAAAAGATCACTTATAATTTTTAAAAATCAATAATCTCTAAGCAGTTAAAATAGTTTATTATCTCTTTTAACTTAATTTTTAAAGTTCAAATTGAATCGTGTATGTTAAAAAATTAATAGTAATTGTTTGAGTTTAACATGAAAAAAAAAAGTGAGACCAAGATTATAGAAGTTTAACCTTGTAAATAGAAAGTAACAAATATGTATATAATCACATGCAAAATTAAACTAGATAAGTTAAACCAATAAGCTTTTTTCTTTAAACATACATGTAAAGAAAGCGATATATTAAACATATTGTTTAATATACTTACTTGTTGAAGCACTTAATTGTAATATTTGTTTTTAAAATTTTATTTCTCATTATTTATTGTAAAATGATTAATTATAATCAGTCTTTTAAAATTTCAACAACACCATCTTTATTAATTACATTTCTAAAAAAAGTCTACGAACTAGAAAAACAAACTAAAAAATCTCTCTACAAAATGCTTGAACTGAAGCTCTAGAATGATCCGAGAAAAATATAACATAAATGTTGAGAAAAACAAAGGAGAAAAAGTAGAAAAGCAACTACTTGGCATATATAGAACATCTTCCTTTCAACTCCTTTTATACTATTTTTTTTAACCAAATCTATTATAGAATTAATTATGATAACTCGCACTATTTTGCCTTAATTATCCATCATAAAAAGGATAAGAACCTCATTATTTTTCTTTAACAACCATACATTTTACATAGAAAATAAAAAATTTAAAGAAGAGAAAGGTTATTATTCATATTTTTATTCATGGACTAAATAAAAATGAGTTGGCTAAAAATTAATTCCCTATATACCTAAAATCCAAGCACAGGTCTTGAACCTCAAAATTCATTCCTCAAACCTAGGCCTAAGTCCGAGCCCATGCCTATCCATTTGAGCGAGCACATATAGCTTAAGCCCATATCCTATTTATTTTAGAGCCTCTCTTGTTTAAAAGATTTGGTACTCTATTGGTTTAATTTTAATTCTTCATCTTTTTATTAACAAAACATATCAATCAATGGTTTCTTAAGGTCAATTTTTTATTCACTCATAATTTGTTTTAACTAAATTAATACTTCATGTTAAAGTACTTTTGTTGGAGAATAATTTTTAACAAAGTCTTAACCATGGTTTTTTTTTTATAAATAAATTTCTAACAATCCCCATGAATGAAAATTGTTTGACCAACTTACAAAGACTCGAAGATTAATAGAGATTTAATTGTTGACCATTTCTCAGAGTTATTATAAATGACTCTCTAACTCTCATTCATATTTATGAACTATTATAGTGGTCTACCTAAGGGTTGTGGGCTCTTAAAGTGGTTCACTTTAAAGATGTAACATTCTTATTTATGAGTTCTTAATGTGGTTTATTTGTAAGTATCCATGATATCCTAAATATGGGGGACATATAGCCATTAAACTTGATGGAAGCTTTGGTTATAAATTCTGTTATTTGATCCTCATACTCATTTACTTAATTCCCTAAAGTTTTATATCATATATATAGAGTCAGTAGAGCTTGAAAGTGTCAAATATATATAAAAGAGAGCAGCAAATACTTGAGAAACATCAATGGTTGTAGGTACTATTTTCTTGTTATTAAGTTTTATGATTATGTTTTAAACATATTTATTCCGCATCATAAAATCGTTAATTAAGTTTTACATTAAGGACTTGGTAGATCACTATATCAACATAAATAACTTTTAGATTTAAACCTTCCTTAGTAAAATACAATTAAATTTATTTGCTTGTTAATAAATATGATATCTTGAGTTATTCAATATTTGATGCAAGTCAAGACAACAATACTCATATAGTTTTCTATGTAGAGTTTTCATTTGATTCTTACAATTGTGTTTATATTTTCCATAAAGAACTCCCGATTTCATAATCTAGTTTTCCAAGTAAAGTATAGAAATAAAAAGGAAATAATTATTTTTTAGTGTCACTAAAAATATCATATGATTTTGTTTTTACTTTGAATTTAGATCCTAAGATATCCAATCTATTTTATAGAGTTATTACTAGACATTTTTTTATTTTTAAAGGTTTTAGGTCTATTCTCCTCGAGAGAGGATACATAAAATTTCTTGTTAAAATTTTAATAAACAAATCTATAATATTTATATTTAAATTTATATAGTCAATAAAAATAATCTCATTCAAAAATAAATATTTAACAATATTATATTTAGATTTATCATTATATATACCACCATACCCTTTTTAATTATTGATTGACTTTTATAATGGATATAAATTATTGGTATTGGGCTAAGCTAATCTGAAAAATCTCGAAATCATTTAATTAGTCACAAAACTTGAAAATTAAATTTAATATTAGTCTTAAAAAAACATGATGTAACCCATTTATCATTTATTTCTTAAATCAATATATGCTTTTATCAATTAGTCAAGCAAGTTGTTAGAGAAAACAGTGTTTGGAAATGTATTTATTATTATTTTTTAAAATATATTTTATTTAAAAATATATTAAAATATTATTTTTTATTTTAAACAAATTATTTTTAATATCAACGTATTAAAATAATTTTAAAATATTAAAAAATATTAATTTAAAATAATAAAAAAAAAATTAAAATATTTTTAATATACAAAAACAACAACAAAGAAACCTAACCTTATTTCACAGTAGATATGCTTGACATCAAAGAAACCTAACCTTATTTCACAGTAGAGATGCAATTCCTAACCTTAATTCACACGTATCCATACAGACGTGTTATTTAATTCGATCCATGATGCTGGTTCTCTGATTAATACATACGTGTTCTCTTAAATCATATAATATAAATTATTCTATATTATATGACATATAGAATTGTCATTTAATTAAAGTATGGGTCAATTAATTTTATTTCTGAAGTGTTCTATATGTCAAGCTAGTAGAATAATTTAAAGCATGATTTGCAACAAAAAGCTAAAAGCACAAAACCAAATTTTAATTATTTTTAAGGTTTTTGTTCTTATCACTAGAATTGATACCATTCATATAATTATTTCTCATAAAATCATTGGTGTATTTATCAAATAGATGTGAAATCGACATTTTTGAATGGTGTGCTTAAGCAAAAGATTAATGTTGAACACCCTCTAGACTTTATGAAGAAAGGGAAAATAATAAAATCTATAAATTGAATAAGGTCTTGTATGGTTTGAAACAAGTTTCTAGAGCCTAGGATACTTGTATTGATTCGTATTGTATTGATAATGTATTCTATAAGTGTTATTTTATATATCAAAACTAATTAAAATAGAGATATTATTATTGTATATTTATGTGTAGTTGATTTGATTTTTACTGGTAACAATTTAAGATTGATGATAGAGTTTAAACAAAACCACGATTGCTAGTTTAAGATGACAAACATTGGTATGATGTCTAATTTTTTTAGTATTGAGGTTACACGAACAAAGGATGACATATTTATTTTATAAAAAAGGTATGCTAGTGACGTGTTAAAAATATCAAGATGGAATCTTGTAATCTAATTTTGACTCAAGTGGAAGAAATATTAAAGGTTATGAAAGATGACGGTGGTAATTTGGTTAATTCAACTAATTTTTAAAGATTGATTGAAAGCTTATGATATTTAACTTCTATTTCACTTGATATCATATATGGCATTATAATTGTTAATAGATTCATAAAGACTTTATGCCAATTTTATTTGCAAGCATCAACGTATATTTTGACATGTGTTAAAGATACATAAAATGATGACATCTTTTATTCTTATGCTAATAACATTTAGCTTAGATGGGTAACACTATAAAGAAATTAAGTACTTTAAATTATGTTTTTCATCATGGTCCTAGTGTGTTTTCTTGGTTATCAAAGAAACAACAAGTGGCTACTATTTTTATTATAGAGGTAGAGTATATTGTAGCTGGAAGTTGTGTTATTCAAGCCATGTAGTTAAGAAGAAGTGCAACGTAATCAAAACAAGCTAATAAAGACCTTTTATAATAATAAATTTGCAACTGGATTAACAAATACTATTAAAAACAAGGCTATTAACGTTATATTTTAGCAACAGAATACTTTATTGACTACTTTAATAATGAATTAGCAATGAAGTATGTGTGTGCGTGATTTTTTTACTATCAGCAACGAGTTTAGCAATGATAAAAAATAATATTTTATCTAATAAATAAATAGATACCTTTTGCTAATATTTATAAGTTGAAAATTTCCACTTTTCACTCCACAAGAAAACCACGATCTTGTTTACCTTGTTTCCACCAATCACATTCAAGCATTTAAAATCCAATAACTTAAAAACCAAACCTCACTCTTCACATAGATTACTAGTTAATCCAACAACCACCACTCCACCTTTCTCTTATAAAACAAAAGAAATCAAGAACACAACATGCATCCTCTCTTTCATTAAAACTAGTTTTATTAGAAAAAAAATCTTATATTATTCAATATGCAAGTTGGCTTTATATATAGCCATATAGAAGGTAACCGAAAAATAAATATAATGTTATTCCATATAAACTTAGTTCATAGCCAAAGAATAAGTCAGTGCCCTGATTTCTAGGGATTATCAATAACAAAGCTAAAATACTAAGTTGACACCTAAATCAGTCCCTCTATTAAACTAATGACATCATTTTTAATTTATTCCTGGATCCTGACAAACACCAAGCAACATACGCAACCCCTAAAAAACAACACGTGTTAAGGGTTTGGTTATGATATCAACTAATTACTTTGGAGAATGATAATGCAACAACATCACAGCTCCATTTTGAGTCAGATCATGCAAGAAATAGAAGTGAACATTAATATGTTTGCTTTGATTATGCATGATAGTATTTTTTTTAGAGTTTAATAGTAGAAATATTATAATAGTACATCATCATAGCTCCAATAGAGGCATGATTAAGCTTTTCTAATATTCTTCATAACTACATGGCCTAACATGCACAAGAGACAACAATAATGAACTTAGTTTCAATGATGGTCTCAATTTTAATGGTGGAGACTGCGATTATATGCTGATTCTTTGAGGATTATGTTACAACTCCTAAGCTTAACAAAAATAAAAAACCTGATGTACTTTTTCTATCTAACAAAGTCTCTTATATAATCACTATTAGTGTAGGAAAAAACCTCTATATTACCATTTTATTTATAAGAAATTCCATATGGAAATGTCCCCTTGATATAACAAAGTACTCTCACAAAGTTTCAAAGGTGGATTTTTACAGGATGTTTCAACTACCTATTAAGCAAACTAACAATAAATATAATATCAGGTCTGGTTGATGTTAAAGACATCAAACTTTCTACCATTTATATGTATAAGGTGTTGTCCACTACCATGCTAGCGGAGTTTTTAACCAATTTGAATACTAGAATAATAGGATTAAATATGACATTACAACCAGCCATATTAAATCTCCCTAGCACCTTTTAGGCATACCTTTTTTGACAAATAAAATACCATCAGGTCATTATAGCTCTTCTAAACCAAGAAAATATTGCATTCATCCAAAATTCATCATATAAAATTCTTTTATTTGGAGTGTAATAGAGTCTCATCATTTCTAGTAAAGATAAGGTCATCTACGTAAAGGCACATAAGCAAGAAAGTACCTTATGAAGATTTTTTTAGGAACAAAGTATGCTCATAAAGACATTTCTCAAACCTTTCCCTTAGAAAATAAGCTTTAATACGATTGTACCATGCCCGTTTGCTTCAAGTCATATAAAGCTATTCATAAGTAATACACCTTATTTTCTGCTTTTTTTACGACATAATCAAGGGGTTGCTAAACATACACTTTCTTATTTTAAGTTGTTAGAGCAAGCATTAGCCATATAGTATCCATGTAAGCCACGAGTGCAAAAACCTTTGTGTAATTTACCCTATATTGTTATGTGTACCTTTTGACATTAAGACGAGCCTTGTATTTTTTTACGTTCCCATGCTCATTTAGCTTAGTCTTGTATACCTATTTCACCTAACTATTTTTTTGCCACAAGAAAGATTAGTGAGCTCCCATTTATTATTTTTTCGAATGGCTTCAATTTTAAAGTTCATGACACATCTCTATTTGGTATTCTGAGTTACATCCATATAGGATAAAGGATCCCCATCAACAAATAAAGCAAAATTACCTTGATGATCATTATCAAAAAAGCCCTTGCTATTGTTATAATCACGTATCTAGATTGGTAGATGTCAAGAATGCCTTTCAGTAGGACTGGAAATAGGATCAATATTTATGTATTTTATGGTTGTTCGATGATTCAAATTCTTCTCATGAAAGCCTCCATGATTATCAACATTGATGGATCCATTGCTTTTCTCATAACTAGTCCCACCTGAATTGTTATTTATGTTGTTCTTGATGTCTTTATTTATATCACTCCAATTAAGAGATGCTTGAATTACTTTCACAAGACTATCATCATTTTAGGGCCAACTTTCATCTTTATTAATGATAACATCACAACTAATAAACATCTTTTGAGAAAGTGGATTATACAAGTGATAAGCTGTGGACTCCTTGTTAATTCTCAACAAGACATATTTTAATGGTGTCCAATATGATGTTTGGTATTGGAACATAAGGATAAGAAAGACACCTAAACACTAAAAAATAAAAAACATATGGTTTAGTGCCACTTCATTCCTCTTTTAGAGTTTTATTTTGAATTGTTAATGTAGGACTTTTATTGAGAATATATACCACCTAGTTGCTTCGGACCATGTTTATGATCGTTTGATTTTTCCTTTCCGCCACTCCATTTTATTGAGGAATGTAGGCTATGGTGAGTTGTCAATATATCTCATTGGTTGCACAAAACTTAATAAATATGATATCTTTGCCTTGAACAGCTTATAAACCCTGGATAATAATGTCAGCTTATTTTTTAATCTTCATTTTAAAAAGTTAGAACATTCTAAAAGCATCCGACTTCTTTTTTAAAGAAAAAAACACATAGTATCTTGTTAAAGTCATCAATAAAAGTTAAAAGATATCTCTTGTGATTGTTGGAGATAGGAGAAATTAGTCTATATATATCTGAATGAAAGAGCTGAAGTGGTTATGATGCTCTCCACATATTTTCTCACAGAAAGAAAATTTTATGTTGTTTTCTCAACACACAATCTTTGCATAACAGGTTGGAACATTGCAGTTGTGGCATCCTATAAACCATCCATTTTTTTCATAGAGTTTTGAGGCCTCCAAAACTTAAATAGCCATACTGGCAATGCTAGAGATAATATAGATTTTATGCTAGAGTGAGAAAACAATGCTGGTCTTGAAGTTGAATCATAGTAAGAAGATCCTATTAAAAGAAATGGTTGTTTCGATAATAAAACCTATCTTTAAGTGGTACACCTTACACATATTATATCGAAACAAAATTACCAAAACTTTTTCCTGTAGTTGGCCAATGTTTAAGATATTGTTTTTCAATTTAAAAATATAAAATAACTCTATAATAACTTACAAAACATGATTAACTTAGAGATGAATATGATATTTTTGCATTTCACTAATGCTAGAGTTATTGCCCTGCTATTTTCGCATTTCACTAATGCTAGAGTTATTGCCCAGCTTTACGAACTTGTGAAGCTCTCATCCAATTCTAAAAAGAATTTCTTGTGTATACACATATGGTTACAACAACTCAAGTCTAAGAACTATATCGTTTCATCAATTGCTTTATCGATATAAGCTATGAAAAGCAACTTCTTCATACTGTTGTTAACTTCAAGAGTATTATATTTTGAAAAATAGCCTTTTGACTCTTTCTTATGTCTCGCCATCTTTATAACATCAATATATGTCATGAGCACCAGTGATTTAGTGGTTTCAGCATAATAGGCTTGTGACTTATTTTCCTTGCCTTTCTTTGGAAATTCATACTAAAAATGGCCAAGTTCATGACAATAAAAATATTCAATAAATGATTTATCAAAACCTTCTCTCTCATACCCCCGTCCCTTACCTCGAAAGGCACCTCCACCATGACCTAGTTTGCGAACACTATTGTCATAAGTAATCTTTAATGCTTTCTCTCCCATAATATATCCTTGCATGTGTTGTTCATGAACCAATAGGTTACTTTGCAATTCATCAATGAAAATAGTTTCAAAGTCTTTTTAATATAGTGTATGATCTTGTCAATAACAATAATATTAGTCATTGTTTCACCATGAAAACATATTTTATTAACAATGATGAGAGTAAATGAAAATTAGTTGGAGACGGTCTCACCTTCCTTTATATGAAGGATTTCAAAATCCTTACGAAGGCCTGTAGTTGTGCATATTCGACCCTTGCATTACCTTGAAACTTTTTCTTTATAAAATCCTAGACTCCCTTCAAAGTCTCCATGTTCAAGATAGTTTTAAGGATTGAATTATCAATGGCATGAAAGAGATAATTCTTTGCTTGTAAGCCTTTTAATTTTTAATTTGCCACCTCTTTTTTTGTTTATATGAGAGATTAGCATCCTTTATTGCAGTAAAAATTCCACTCTCAACTGCATGCCAATATTCTTTTGGAGCGAAGAAAATTCTCCATCAGCATGCTCAAGTGATCATAATGCCTAACAAATCATGGAATTGTTGATTGAACAAAACTACCATTAGTTGTCATCTTTAGCTGTTTAGCTATGGCTATAAGATTTGAGAAATTTTGACACAAGTCCAAAAAAACTCTGCAACTAAATACTAAAGATAGCTTTTATAGGAGAAAAACTTATATTATTTAATATGCAAGGTGGCTTTATATATAGCCATAAGATAACAAAATAACGAATACAATGTTATTCCAAATAAACATATGTCATAATCAAAGAAAAGGCTAGTGTCCTGATCTCTAAGAATTATCAGTTACATAAAGTTGAATTACTAAGTCAATGCCTAAAGTGTGGTAACATTTATCTTTTTGAATTCAAAATTCTTTTTTTTTTAATTACCATTGATTTTCATTTTCTTCAAAAACCAAAAGAGAAAATGCGTGACATCGTTCACTTTATGTATTTAAGTTGCTTGGTGTCATTATTATTAAAATAAAATGTTGAGAATGGTTCATGTTTCTATTTGTTATTATTTCTTGTTTTCTCTTTTATATCAATTATCAAGTTGTTGTTATCATGTTCGAGTTAAGGGGAGAAAAAGAATTGATAGTGTTTTGGGTGATCAATTTGAATAAGAGTTTGAATAATAGGTAAAGATAGTTTGGGTATTTTGCATTAAAAAAAAAATGTTTGACGCACATGATTTGGGTGGTCAGTTTGAATAAGCCCAGCAGATGAATAGAGAGATACACTGCAAGATATGGTATGCCCCACAATTGATTCTTATCGTTAAATCACCAGGCAATTAATAAGCCTATGACCAAGACATGGAAACAGAGCGCAAGCTTCCCATGATTGTCTGACAAAGAGGTTATTGTTTGATATAAAAGATCATCATACCGCAGGCGCAGAACTCAGGGAAAAAAAAACTACAAAAATCCTTAACGTTGCTAATTAAATATGCATTGAATTTTAGTTTTATTGTAATGAATTAGATAGTTGCTCCTCATCTTATTTTTTAGCAGCAAAAGAATCTGATCGTGAAAAATATAATGATATCAAGTATTATTATATTCGTTATTTGATGAAAAATCAAGAAATCATGACTGAGTGTTGTTCGTCTAAGGATTAAATTGCTGAAATTTTCATAAAGTCTGTTAAAACTTATTTGTTCTTTAAAAAATGATGGGTATGAAAAAATTTAAACTTAGGGTTCGCATTGTAGAAGAACCTGTTTATAGCAGAGTTTTTTTATTGCTAAACAAAGTATTTAAGATCATCAAAATAAAAGAAAGAT
This sequence comes from Populus euphratica, assembly GCF_000495115.2. NCBI lineage: Eukaryota > Viridiplantae > Streptophyta > Magnoliopsida > Malpighiales > Salicaceae > Populus > Populus euphratica. The sequence continues at coordinate 1,600,600 of NW_011499866.1, read as the reverse complement.
CGGTAGATATTAGTAGGAATTCTAATCTAAGTAGTAGTTCTTGATAAAAAAAAAAAAAGAAGAAGGATTTATGTGCTGCCATGTCCGATTAAAGAAAAGATTTATGTGCTGCCATGTCCGATTAAAGAATCGAAAATTCGAGAGCTAGCATTGAATATTTATAAATAAAAGCATGGAATGTTAAAGATGTAGTGTTTCTAAGAAAGAGTGCATGAATGACCCAAACTCCAAGGAACTCTCTGTACAAGCTAGCTGACGTTTTCTTTTGATGCTGCGTTCGCCTTTCATAGCTTTATTAATCTGGAGTGATTTCTGCATCTGAAATATTGCGAATATATATTCTTTTTTTCTTTTGTTTTTATCCCTCTTTCTTACACTTGAATCATGTGATGATTTATTATCTTTAGCATATTTCATTATTGACTCGGGTTTGAACCTTGCTTACCATGCGCTCATTGACAAATTCGTTCACATGGAGCACTTAACCTAGACAAAAGACAATACTCTACAGCACGAGAGCTGAAAGTTGACATTGTTGTTTTCAAACCCCCCATATGTCGAGAATAAGAATTTCAGGAGTTATTTAACTTACGATATTTCTAATAAACGTGGAATTGATTCTAGTAAGTTGTAAAATCGAAATTGTATCCATGGAACTAGGAATTTTAATATGGGAGAGCCAAAATAGAGGACAAAAACATCACGGGGAGCTAAAATTTAAAATTTTCTAATTTTATTGAACGAGAGGGATGGAAAAAGGCACCTATATTAATTAATAATCAACCATATATTGGGACATGAATGCGTAGATCAAAGGCAATAAGGTCTTGTAAAGCACAGGAGTGGAGAAACCTAAATGGGTTTGGTTTGTTGTGCAAACAAGCACGAGATAAAATGGAAGAATCTATGCCCACTAGCTAGGATGAGGATGAGAACAGGAGGGCGCCAGGTCGGTCTGTTTACCCTCACTACCTTCTCTCTCTTTCCTCCTCTCTCTCTCTCTCTCACTGATCACTGCCAGGACCAGCACACAATTTAATCAATGGCACCGAAGTCAAAACTCAAAACCTAACTTGAACATACCCTTTCTCTAGCAGCAGCTGGCCTGAAGAAAAAATAGAAGAAACCCCAAAAATAACCATAATGATGCATGTGACTTGAAAGTTAAAAAAGGGAGGAAAAAAAATCATCCTAAGCTGATTGCTCACTCCCTAATATATAGAGAAAACCCAAGGATGATGAAAAGGACAGAGCTCACATGAGCCGAACCAGATCATCCATGGGCCCATACGCACAAATCCTCTCTCAATCCTCAACCTTCGAATCGTCATGGGTCTTTCTTTAATAGCAGAAAGAAGCGAGAAAATATTTGTGGTTCGTTGCTTGTAGAGAGAGAAGATTTTAGGAAACTATAATTGGGAAGCAAAAACCCTCATACAACACCTCTCTCTCTCTGATGTAGCTAGGTCAACCACATGATGAACAGCTTGCCTTCTTTCTTTCTAATATTGAATTACCGTATGGCTTGTCTAGTTTAGGGTTTTGAGTGTTTTGTTTTTATATTTTATTTTTAGTCAAAGAAGAAGGCACCGACTCTTTGGTTTGTATTGAGCTAGATGATTGCTCCCCCTTTGCTTCTCTTCTTTGTGGCCTCACAGATTTTGAAAGAGAAAATCTTCTAAACAAGAAACCAAATCCTCTAGAGCAGGTGAGGTAAGGCCTTGTTTGTGCTCAATATTTCGCTAAAAAGTCGTAAGCCCACTTTTTTCTTCTTCTTTTCTTTCTTTCTCCTCAATCATCATTTCTATTTTGGTTGTTGGATTTCAATTCTTCAAGATCTACTGTGATCATAAGAAGTTCTTAGTGGGTCATCATGAACTTCGTTGAAGGAGAAAGAGGGGATTTTGATAAAGAAGAACAAGGGGAAGAGAAACAAGAAGGAGAGGAAGCTGTGAAGACAAGTAAGCTCCTCTTTTCTTCTCCTTGTACATCATCTTCTTCTACCAAGTACAAAACTTTTCTTCCTGAGCACCACAGTATGTGGCCTGGTTCATTTGATCAGTCACAACAAGATAGCAAAACCCAAGAACCATCTCTCAATTTTGATAAGAAGCTAGAGCTCATGGAATTATCACTGGGAAATAACAACGAAACTGAGAGCACTAGTGCCGCTGCTGTTGTTGGTGCTAGAGAGTCTATTGAGAGAGAGCACATGTTTGACAAAGTAGTGACCCCAAGTGATGTAGGCAAGCTAAACCGTCTTGTTATACCAAAGCAACACGCAGAGAGGTACTTCCCTCTCGATTCTTCATCGAATGAAAAAGGCCTCCTCTTGAACTTTGAAGACCGGAACGGCAAGCCATGGCGGTTCCGGTACTCTTATTGGAACAGTAGTCAAAGCTATGTAATGACCAAAGGTTGGAGCCGGTTTGTAAAAGAAAAAAGGCTTGATGCAGGCGATATTGTGTCGTTCCAACGCGGTGTTGGTGAGTCAGGCAAGCACCGTCTGTTCATAGACTGGAGACGCAGGCCTAATGCACCAGATCCAACAACATTCTCACATTCAGAGCTCCAAAATCAGCAACACTATCCACAGTCAGTGCGGTGGGGCAGGCTGTACTCCATGCCCCAATCTAATTTATCCATGCAGCAACCTCAATTGCGACATTTGAATTACAGCATTCATCCTTATCAACAACAGCAACATCAGAATCGTAATCATCAGAATCATTATCATCAACCGTCTACGATTAGTTATGGCAATTCAGCGCTGTATTACTTAAGGCCATCAGAGACACTTCAGATTGGGGCAATGCATCAACAAGCTGGAGGAAGTCATGTCCCACTGGTGATAGATTCAGTGCCAGTTGTTCACGGTAAAACTGCGGGGAAGCGGCTCAGGTTGTTTGGTGTAAACATGGATTGTCCTACACAGGATGAAGATCAGTCATCTTCCATCACAATGGCACATGGCACAATGGGTTCATTCTCTTCTCATTTGGCTTCATCTTCTCTCCTTCCTCCTCTCCAATTAAGGGCACCCACTAGTGCCCCAATGCAAGCTGAGGTTTTAAAGAAAGGAAAGAATTCCTTCTCTTTTGATCTAGATCTTTAATCCATATGAAGATACCATTTCTTCTGTTCCTTCACATCTGATTTCTTAATATGGGTACTAGATGTAGGTAAGAGGCTTTTCAAGAAATTTTCAAGTTTAGCCTTTTTTGAGTTCCTTTTTGTTGATTGTTTAAATATTGTCAGCAAATTAAAAGATGAGGTTTTGGGTATATTGTGAAGATCAAAAGATGGAAGAGCAGTGCAAGAAATGTGGAGTTCGAAAAACTCCTTCAATTGTGTATAATACAGATATACAGAGAAATATCAGAATATTTCCATCAATGTTTTTCTTTTATTGACTGGTGGCTTAACTTATTGCTATATATTGACTCTATACATGCGATGGACTCTCCCCAGTTTGTTTGGGTTAATTTCTGTTCCCTCTTTAGCCATCAACTTCAAGCTTACTCTCTCTCTTGATGACAGCATTTTATGGTACATTGCTAGAGAAAGGATATAAAGTGGAAACTTCTTTCCTATTTTCTCTTCTTCTTTTTTTTTGTTTTGTTTGTATTACCTCATTGGGTTAATATTCTTGGTGATGGTTAGTTGAGTTGGATTGCAGGTTCCGCGCAGAAAGTTTTCAGCAGCTGTAAAAGTTAGCTTCTGTATTCTTACTCTTTTTTTCACTTTATTTATTTTTAATCAATCTCTCTACATCTTAAAAACTACTGTAGCATTGTTAAATTTCTTTCTCCGCAACACATTGTTTCTTTTACAGCCACCTTCTTGTCTGGATTGCAGCAAACACAATCAAAAACTGCTTTTGTGTTGAAAGAGATTTATCAATAAGGTATCGTGATACCACCGAATCTTTTTAAGCGGTCAAGTGCTTTGTTTAATGTCTTTTGAAGCCCATTTTGCGTATGGAAATCTGAGGTTAAAGAGAGCACTGTATTCTGTGCGTTTCAGTTTTTATATGATGGTTACTTTGTATATTTTATGGTTCTTCGTTTAGAATCTAGCTCGCTCTAACATTGCCTGCATTGGCTACCCTTTCTAACTTTAGCGGTAGAAAAATTAATGGGGTGGTCTTCAGCAACTTTATGTTTTTGTTATTGCAAAATCCGACAAGCATTAATTCTTTCTTAATTCCTTGGTTTGTTCTTGAAACTCTGAAATTAAGTACTGTAGTGATTCTATAATCATTCTATATACGAATTCTCAATCATGAAAGAGTTATGAATCCTTGCTTCTCTTTGAAATTCTGGATTTTTCTTTTTAGTTTCTCCAAGCACTATATCTAATTTCTACTGATTACTATTTAACAATCGTAGCCTTGTTCGATTTGATTCGGAACTTACACACACACACACACACATTGATCCCTTTTTATTTTTTTTCATTTTGTGCGTGTGTGTCTGTACAGATGATGAATATGGGATTCAATATGCATCCTTCTTTACATGACCAGCATCTTCACAAACCATAACATTTTGTAGTGAGCTTTGGCTCTGTCTGTGGTCAAGACTGCTGTCACTTCAAAGGTACAATTACTGCCTTCACGGATGGTTCCTGAAAGTTCCGTTTATGGTATGTGCACTGCCAACAAATCTTCTCCCAGTGCTTTGATGTTTTTGTTCATACATCAAAACCTAATAAATTTCATCATGTTATAGAGATCATATCTTCGGGAAGCTGCTAAAATATTCTGTTTCTAATTGCACAAAAGATCATTAATTTGGGCATTGAGCTCAAGCGAGACCACGTTAAGACCCCTAAATCTTCAAAAATATTATAAATCTTTGGAATTGTTTCTTCATTTTATGGAAGCTCGATGGATAGCGTCTCTGTCAGAAACTCTGCAGTTTTTCACCTCATGTGGTCACTACAAAACACCTACCGTAGAATCCAAAAAATCTTTGCAAACAAATCAAGTCTCAATTAGGGTAGAAATGACTGTAATTAATATAACAAAAACAATTATAGTAATAATTAAGAACATTAAGAAGAAGTTAATTAGATCAATTCATGCACATGCATGATTGGAAGCCAAAACTATGTTTTGGTCGGAATGCGTATGCGTGTACCTACACACACACTACATGTTCTTTCACATGTGATTACTGTTAGTAATTCGATGAGTACATGTAATTAATTATGTGCATTGGTATAATTAATTTGGGAAGCATGACGTTATGGTCAAAGAGATTGCTGTGCCTAAGATATTGTTTGAAGCCGCAAAACTCATCCATTGATTTGGACACCTGAGTCACGACTTCAATTAAGTAGTTGAAGCTTTGATAATTTAGACAGTAAAACGGCCACTTTTAGACAATTGTGGAGATTTTATTAACTTTTGGCTAATAAGAAGATAGCCAAAAAAGTAGAAAAAGAAGAAGAAGAAGAAGAAAAGCCATTAAAGCACGGCTGCTGCAACGAAAAAAAAAACGTGATTGCGGCCATTGACTATGGATCCATTGTATGGAACCAGCTGTTTTTCACTAAAAGAAAACAGAAGACATTCATCGAATCAAATTAAGCAGCTGATTAGCTATAATATTATTCGATAATTACTGTATGTTCAATGTAAAATTGCTCCATAAAGCTATATAATTACACATTTCTTCTTCTTCTTCTTCAGACCAACGATGTTTTTGTATGTATGAGATTCCAATTGTTTTTGCATGGCAAAAATACCTTTGGGAATTGGTGATAAAATTAGTTGAATGTTTTCCCAATTAGAAAATATTGTCCACGATTAGAGATAAATAACGAATTAAGTTTTTCATTATGAAATGCAATAGGGGATTACAGATTCAAAATCGAATATATCACAGAAAGTGAAGATTTAATGATGGGATATGATATCAACCAAATCCTGAGCAGATATATACTTCATGCTTCTTTCATCAGAATCATGTGAACAAATCTAGCTGATATATTATCTTAATCATATTTTAAGTAAGGTATCCACATCCAGACTAATGTAATCACAGATATATATTCTTTCTTGTGACCTGCCCTCAAATTCAAACCTCAGATGATCAGTGGGGAGGAAATCCACTAACCACCAGATTCCAAAGTGTCTTATGATTTGTAGCAAAATTAATGTATATGTTGTTGATGTGTTAATTTTAGTGCAGGTAGAGGAAGGTATTCATGGTAACCATATATGTCATCATTTTTATGTTTTCACAGCTTGTTAAATTCATATTATCAGTTGCTTGCACAATGGGATTATGTTATTAAATAAGCCTGTCAATCTATCATTCCTTCTATATATGATCATCTTGTCGGTAAGTGTTTTCTTAATTCAAGATGATACATCATTAATTGATTCCTTCTTAATTAAGTTTGATTTGTGCAGCCCTAAACTGAGTTACATGATCTTACAGCGATCATCCTCGTGCTGCACGTATCAGAAATGCTCTATTATACATTTTGCATCAATAACAAAACGATGATATATATATTTTTTGAGGAATTGGCATGTACAATTTCCATCCCAACTAGCTAACCTAGTGCAAGAAATTGCTGAGAAGTTCCTTTTTATATCCGGATCAGTGGTTTAATTTCGAGATATATTCTTAATTTATGTTTCTTCTACAGTTTGATTATGAGAATGCAATCGCTGAGTTCGAAGGCAAGCTCTAGCTAGCTAGAATGTGTACCCGTTAGGGGGTTGCAACTGATCGGTCTTTGCCATATGAGCCAAGCCAAGCTTTCTGGTGTAGACAGCTGACTGGTTGTTTGTTTTAGCTTTTTTGTTTTAATTTTCGTGGTTAAGGTAGTAGTTAGGTATAATTTAATTATACATGAAATGTAATCATAAAAATTTATTTTTTTATTTTTTTATTTTTTTTATAAATCTCACACCCAAACTTCAATCTTCATTTCTAAAACCAGCACACATGCACATGTATCTGAGTACTTTCAAAAGAAACGGACGGCATATACGTGCCACCCACTTGTATTTCTTGGGTACTTTTTACCTAATTTGGCCTCAAACCTGTACACTTGTTTCTTTAGATATGCTTTTATTCGGCTTTCCTGATCGAAGCAACGTTACATTGAAAATAATCTCGAATCAATGCAGAATATTATATTATCTCAAGTTGGGAATTGTGCCGCTATTTGTGTGTGTGTGCGCGCGCGTGTAGGAATCATGCCACTACCTAGCTACGCTTTGAGATATAGTTAAAATTCCATACTGTAGATGAACAGAAATAGAGCTAAAGAACAACTATAAATGGTGAAAACAGGCACATAGAGGTGCACTGCTGATTTCCCTTTGTCTATGTCCCAGGTCTGATCTTGTAGATATGCTTCAAAGATGCCGAGCTAGAGTCTACAGTACCATGCATTTATAATTGAGAGAAAACCCAGAACAGCCTGCATGCTTACCCATCCTAATTGCCATTGATGCAATATTCCTGCAACTGTATAGTTAGCTCGATCTTGAGAGAACGGGGCTATGGGATGGTGCACACAACACGGACCAAATTCAATACGTCTTGATGGTGTGGGGCATGTACACTCACAGCTTGCACTGAATTAATAATGCTCCATACAAGTATTCTCAAAATTAAAAAAAAAAAATGAAAAAAGAGAGCTACCACATACAATTCAGTAATGACGGGGTGCATGATATATTAAAAGCTAAATAATCAGACTACATCTGATAAAGCTAATGAATGGAGGATGCAGCGAGATGTATTGGGGCAATAAACATATATTTATATATAGAAAGCACCATGGGCACAATTATATACTGACATAACGATTCATCAGCAACTTGGTCCAATTATTGTAGTAAGAGATTCATTGATTTCTCTCACAAGATTCCTATGCTCAAAGTCTTGGAATTGAAGTCCCCTCCCGGCCTATAAAGACAGTATGTGTAGGTTAGGTTTAATAGGCATAATTGATGATGATAAAGAAGCTACATGTGTGAGCCATAGCTGGTACAAAGGAAAGCAAAAGAGATTAAAGTTGCTTCACTGTTTAGTCCTTTGTTTTTTTTCCAGTCTCAAAATGAGGAACGGGGGTGATGGACAGCACAGGTATATGTGTAGCTAAACCTGCATGGACCACGTTCTTGTTTCTGTGCATTTAATGCATCCAGTACCGCATGCCCTTCTCTCCTATTGCTTTCTCCTTTCTCTGGTTCACCTCTCTTCCTGTGCTTTAACTTCTTTAATACGAAAATAACTTGAGAGAATGATCAGAAGCCATTGGGTTGCGCTAGCTGAATTGATGGGCTTTCGTCTTCATCGATTCTCTGTAATCATTTGTTAAGACTCTGCACGTAGTTGTTGCTGGTCGCTTTGCACATATACAATATATTAGCGCTAAAATCACAGTAAGATCATGCCACCATTTCTTCTCCATCTTACTATCTTGAGACTATCGATCGACCACCCCCCATTGATGGAGTACATGTAATCCTATCTTTTACTATTGAGATTAGAGCACATCATAAGACAAGCCATCTGAACAAGGAGTCCAGTCCAAGAGCAGCGTCGATGGAGGATAGATTGGACCTGGCTGTCTGTATCATATAATGCTTTAGCTAGCTCATTATGGCGAGTAATTATAAGCAGTTAGCTTATCAAAATCGAATAAATTAGAACAAATCATATAGTGTTATGTAATCATAACCATTATTGGGATTTTAATATGTCAATAACTTAATCAATCCCCTCCGTCTTATTTTGGTAGATGGAGCACTAAGCTGTCTTAGATTTTAATTTAATTTTTTTAACAAAAAATGAATTTTTTTAATCGAATTTGGAATTTTCAAATCTAATTTAATTCCTAATATTCACTGTAGTCAATCATCCTATCTAATTTTTCTCCACACTAATTTAGAGGGATGATTATTTTTTTCTAGATAACAAGATGGGAAAAAAAAAATTAGAGCCATAATTCCTCTCATCAAATCAAACATGTTAAATCTTGCTTTGTTTTTATGATAAAAATATTATTTTAAAAAAATTAAATTTATTTTATTTAAAAGTAAATTTTTAGTGTTTTTAAATTGTTTTAATTTATTGGTGTTAAAAATAAATTTTAAAAAAAATAAAAAGTAATAAACTTAAAAGCATGTAGCTCATTAAAAAGAGTTAGCATGAAGGTATTAAAAAAAAAAAAAAAAGAAGCAAAAGTATTGGTTGGAGGTAGAAAACGACAGGGTCAGAGTAGTTCGAATTTCAAGCCATCAATTACTCCGACAACGCCCGAAACAGACACAGAGTGATCCGAGGCACCAAGAATCTGTCGTAACTTCCAAGACTTTTTCAGCTAGGTCGATCGAGGGTATAATTATGCTTGCATGAGTGTTGGCATTCCTAGGCGTTCTTAATAAAATTAATTAGTCTCCTATCGATTTGAAACGCTTTTGAAAAAGGTCTGGAGAGAAAATCTTAGGCTCGGGTTTTGCCTTGACCCCAGAGCCTGACAAAATTCTTGACACAACTCATCAACGTACGGCTCGTCTTGTTAGGAGATGGAGGGCGTCTCCCTGGCTGGCTGTCTCCGTGTGTATGTGTGTGCGCGTGCGCGCAAACTCTTGATTACAGAAGGATGGGGAGGTGAGAACTTGCATTGAGAACGTTAGAATAATGATACAAAAACCAAATAATAAAAATCTTGGCCCTTTTCAACCTTAATTTATTTTTTGTTGTTTTAATTTTAGAAATGTTCATCTACAGAGATATTAAAAAGTTGATTTTCCATAAAAATAGAGAAAAAGATCATTTTTAAACATTTATTTTAGTTCAAGTAATAAAACACGAACAGAAACTAGGAATTTGAAAATCAAAATTCAGCTACTGAGTCTCTAGAAATTTGAATACGGCATAAGTATCTCCTTTCGAGCTCAAAAATTTAATTATAAATTTAGAATGGAATATGCTTACGATCATGAATGGTTAAAATTTTGGAAATAATTTTTTGTCATTAACCAAAAAAATAAAATGCAATCATCCACAAGAAAGATATTCGCTTACAGAAAATTCAAGGTCCATATTAGACCCATTTTATTTGGGCTTATGCCCCAAGTAGATAAAGGTTGGAAGAGAACACGCACAAAATTTATATATATATAACAAAGGGGGGAATAAAAGGGGGGAAAGTTGCAGAAAGCATGCAGCTCAGGGAGCGAGAGAGTAGTTAAAAAAGATGGAGCATAGATGTGCAGAGTATGGATTCCCGATAGAAACTCTTTTCGTTCAATACTCACCGGGCAACATTCAACTCATGAGATGTGTAAATCTCCCTCTTTCTTGTTTATAAATTTTATTTTCCATTTTAAATTTCCCAACTTTACCTTTTTTTTAAGAAAAAATATGTTCCTGTTGCAGGCGAATTGCGAAGCAGTTGCAGACGAGTACATCGAATGTGAATTCATGGTGAAATTCTTATACCCTTTTGATTCTTGACTTGCTATTGATTGTTTTTTATCATTTCTTTTTTTAGTGAAGATTTAGATTTTTTTGTTTTTGGGCGGGGGGTTGTTAATGGGTGAAGATTATTTTGATTGATTTGATTCTGCACAAGACAAAATCGTATAGACATCTTCTCTTCAGTGTAATCAATCAGCGTAGGGTCACTTTTGAGGTACAAACTGCTTTCTTTAGTTATGTTTACTTCTTACAGTTTATAGTGACTTTTTTCCAGGATGCTTTAAGGATATTATTGCTTATAGCTAATTATGTACTTTCTGTTTCAGTGTTTGTAATCATTGCTTTGGTCAATACGGTTTATTAACACTAACATAGGGCTGCTTTGCAGGGTTTGTTATGGAAGTCAATCTTTGTGTTTCTTCTTTTGGATGCTAGTATCCATTTCTTGTCTTGGTTATTTTCTTTGAATACTTAATTACTCCTTTAAAGTTGTGGTACGAAATGGTGTTGTATGCCTTAATGATCAAAGATAGAAGTCTTCTTTTGAAAAGAAACGCGGGAGAGTGGGGTTCTTCCGTGAGCTTTTCTTCAATTGTTTCGACATTCCAAGAGGTTAGCAATGATGGTGGGAATTGAACATAAATTTCGGTTTTAAAGTTGGAGTTGAATTACATGTGCTGCTTGAAAAGTGGGTTTAGTATTTTCTTCTGCAGATACTCGTGGATGTCTTTGTTGGAAACTTTATGTTTATCTGTGTTTTTCTTCTTTCAATGAGGCTGTTGCTTAACACATCGATTCAAATCTCCAGGTAAACGTTTGCTTCAGTATCAAGCTGTTTATTTCTTTAATGTTCTTCTTGGACTTGCAATATTAAGGGTGTGAGGCCCTAATAGCAATTGCCATGTGTGCTGCTCCTTGTTGTTTTGGTTCAAGCTCATAATTGAGATTGCCTGGGGGGGAGGCTTTAATTCTAAACTAGTATAATTATCTAAAAAACGGGTTTCATGTGTGAATAATAATTAACTGGGATGGATGAAGACATGGTGGCAGAGGTTTAGGTTTCTGTTAACAGTCACTACTTGTTGTACGTACGATACATACACCTATCCTCTATTTGAAACTAGAATCTTAGTATTATTTATATGGATTGATCAGAAAATGAAATTCAATATTTTGCACTTGCAAGAAGTTAGAGGTATTCATATTGTAAGAAGTTAGAGGTATTCGTTTGGGAGTTTTTATGAGAGAGTTGGGTGATACAGATGTCTAAGATCATTGAGGAGAAATGGCCAAAATAAGGCAAGATAGAGAAAAGTTGTTTTTGTTACCAACTTTGAGATTTATCATGCTGCTGTTGGCAGGTGCAGAGACATTTTGCTTGCAGTCCTAGTTTCAAGTCACTTCAAGATTTTTCTTATTGCCACAATGGTATGGCTTCTTAATTTGGCTTAATGAAAAGCAAATTGAACATAACTTTTACACTTTCACCTTCTATAATCTTCTAAGCACTGGTTCTTGTTCAATGCATAAGCATGAAGTTTGGTTTAATCTAACTTTTCTGAATATTCATTTTTCAGGTTTGGGAATTTCCATTTTCTGTAATTTTCATCATTGATTTATTTGTTTTATCATCCAACATGGTGGCATTAAAAGGTTAGATAAATCATTTATTCTATACAAGTATGCTTAACCTCTATTCATCAGTTTTTATGGTAGCACCATACTAGTAGTTATTGTTATATCATGCTTGTGTTGATGCTCACAGAAGTCTCAGCTTATATTATTGTGTAGATGCTGATTTTTCTAATTACAGAAAAACATTACATGGACTGGCATGAATCTGTTGTCTATGTTTGAGTATGTAACAAAAAATTTAGACAATTATGTAGAAATATATCCCAAGTGTGGACTGTCAATACTTCAAATACAGCATATGGTTGCTGTAACATCTTAAGTATTTATTTATTAGGTCCTTGTTATATTGAAAATATCCTTAGCTGAAAGCTGAGTATCCAGGTCCACAGGTATTTGTATGCACAATTAGCAGATGGTTCAAATATTCCAATTGACATATAAGATATTTAGAAATGTACTTGGATAAATTTAGTACTCATTCTAGTTTTCTGCTGTTTCAGTTCTTAATACTGAAGTTCCCAAATATTTCCATAGAATATTGCCTGCTTTCCTGCTTTTGTGAAGTTCATTTATCATGTGGATTTGTTCTGTCAAATGTGAGAACATTGCTAGTTGATTTTTCTTTTCTTTTCTTTCTATTTTTCCTTTCGTTTTTTTTAGTGGATTCTTGGTGGGTTATTGATCAAGTTGAAGTGAGCATTATAGTTTTACACGCTTGTGCTCTTTTTGTGAAGCAGTTTTCAGTGAGCCAGCTATGAATAGATGCATTGCGGCCTGCTTCTGTGCACGTGCTGTTAAGTTGCTTGTCACTCAGATATCCACTCAGATATCATTGAGATTTTAAATCATCTAGTATTGTTCATCTTCCTCGTATTCAAGCACATCATGACACGCTAGCCATTTTGGTTAAAATGCCAATTTTGGTTGACTGCTGAACATGAGTTGTGCAAATTTAATTGCCAAAATTGCAAAAATCAACATTCTGGAAATGTGATTGTGTCTTGGAGCCCCTTCAAAGCTGCTTGAGTCTTTTTAAAGCAGGCGCTCTTCCAAGTTATTGGAGTGACGAAGCTGCTGATAAAGCATGCACGCACCAAAGTATCCTGGGAGAAAGCAGTGAACGTTTAATGATTAAGAGCATTGCAGTGAAATAGCAGCCACATCAATGCAAGTGATTCAACGGAGTCAATTTTGTTAAAGAGCTGAATGGTTTAAATTGCAAGCCACCATATATGCTTGCTCCGTGCACCCCTTCCCATGAAAGTTAATCTTACTGCTCTACTGCAAGATCGGTAGCAAGATGACCACTCATTCTAGTTGTCTGTTCTATCTCTATTTTTTCAGCTGGGGAGAAATTTCATTTGTAAGTTTTTCATGTCTTTCTTTCTGTTCTTTGAAATGAATTCAATTTGCTATTCAAATTAAGATTTAAGAAAAAAAAAAGTAATTGAGTTGGTTTCAGTTCCTGTGCTACTCGTTTCACCTTCATCACAGGTCTGAATATCAGTACTCCCATCCCCCTTTTCCTTCAATTTACAAATAGTGAGAGCCCTCTGCATGAGTTCAAGAACAAAACAATGCATGCGGCAGTGAGTTGCATGAATGTGAGCCGCTTATACATGATATTAAATTTCTATGGCCGAAGAAGGGAAAGAAAAGAGCACAGAACAAACAAAAATCATACACTGAAACAACTCCTACTCGCTGCATTTTGTTTAATCACCTCAACGAACTTCCTATACACAAGTAGAAAATTCAATTGGTCTCTTTTGTAAAACTCAACTTAAAGATCGCCTCAAGATAAAGTCTGGGTCGCTAATCAAAAACATTAACTTGAGTTAATATATGAATAAAAATAATTATCATCACAGTTTTAAAACTCGATTCAATGATTGATTCAAGATCAGTCTCTGGAGTTATCATCACAGTTTTAAAACTCGACTCAATGATTGATTCAAGATCAGTCTCTGGTCACGAGTCGTGTTGACAATTGATCTTGGTTAACATAAAAATAAAAGTTGTTATTATTATAATTTTATAAACTAACTTGGATATCGATCTAGAGCTAAGCTCGAGTCACGACTCAAGACCAGCTCAGATCATGGGTTAGGCTAATTACTAGTATGAGTCTACGTAAGAATAAAAATAATTATTATTATAATTTTAAAATTCAATTAAGAAGTCAACCTGAAATAAAATTTAGGTCATAAGTTAGAATGGCCAACCTAAATTAACTCAGAATAATATAAAAATAAAAATAATTATTATTATAATTTTAAAACTCAATTTAAAAATTCACATCGTCAGATTGACTCCAATTCAAAAACAAATATAGTAGTCTCATTTTATCCAAAGAAATATATAAAAAAAATCAATAAAATTTTTAACTGTATTTTATTTTGGATTGATCTAATTTTTTATTCAAATTAGATCAGATCAATCCTTTTTTAAATTTAAAATTATCTAGATCTCAGGTTAATCAAGTCCCATCTAATATATAACAAGCATAAAATAAAATAAATTATTCAACTCAATCTAAAATGCACCAAACACAATGAAATATAATTATTTGTTCAATCCAGTAATATGGAGCCCTGTCCAGTCCATATTGTCCATCACACGTAAGAGTTTGCATAAAATCACCCTCTTTCTATACTTATTTAGAAGAGCTTAAGAAACAACCAAAACGTTGAAGATTCTTAAACAAAACAAGGGGAAAAAAGATGGAGGTCTTTAGACTTTACTCGGTAATCCCCGAGGCTCAAACTTGCAAAAGATCGGCTTCAGGAATGTCATTGTCAACAGAAGAATCAGAACCATCCATCTTGTGTTTGATGAGATCATGAGAAAGTAACTGATGATTTCTTCATCAGCTGGGCGGAATCCGAATCCAAGTGTAGCTAAGAGGGCCGAGCTTGCTCGAGAAGCTATCGGAGAATGACTAGGTCAGATGGCTAACAAAAATTGGATTCGGATTTGGGAAAGCCACATTTTCGAGTACAATTGAATCAACTGGAGCCCTACTCCAGTGACGTGTCCTAGCAAACCCCCGGGTCCAAATTACCACTCTTCACTACGAAGCTGCCAAGTGTGTTTTTTAAGAATTACAAGATCGCTGGATGAAAACAAAATAAGGACTTTTATTAGACCTTTTTTTTTTGTGTGATCAGATTTATTTAATTTTCTTAATTAGATTACACAAGAAAAAAATGGAAAAAAAAAAAACCAGGTTCAATTTATTTAGTGCAGAAGGTAATTAACAAAAACGTTTTATATACTTTTTCATTTGAAATTTTGAAATTACCATAACTTAAAAGTTGTCCATGTCCGAAAAGAGCTAGGAGGCCTTGGCATAAAACTTCCTCGGCAAGTTTGTCCATTTTTTTTATTTTCTTTTAAATTTTCGATCTCACAAGTATTAAAGTATTTTGAAAATATAATTATTGATCGCTTAATCTCATTCCTTTACCTACATGTTTTTTTTTTTTTGCTCCATAGGGTGTTTGAAAATATAATAAAGATTATTTTTTAAAGTATTTTTTCTTAGGAATATATTAAAATAATATTTTTTTATTATTAAAATTTTATTTTTGACATCAATATATCAAAATGATAAAATAATATTTTAAAAAAAAAATAAAATAAAACAATTAAATTTTAATAAAAAGCAGATTCAATTTTAATATCAAATGAATATTTAAAAGGTATTTGAGAGTGTTTTTGTGGTTATTTTTTAATGTATTTTTTACTTAAAAATATATTAGAATAATATTTTTTTATTTTAAAAAAATTATTATTGATATTAATGCATTAAAAAAATTTTAAAATATAAATAAATAATTTAAAATAAAAAAATTACAATTTTAAAATATAAATAAATAATTTTAAATAAAAAAAAATTAAAATTTATAAAAATATTATTTGGAACACAATATCAAACAACCCCTACAGATTACAGTGATTGTAACTGTTTGGGGTTTTACACGTTAAAGTCTCATATTGGTAAATTTCAAAATAAAGTCATTTTAATGATTTTTCTTAAATGAAATTATTATAAGTAAAAAACTACAACGTGTGGAATCATTACTATTGAGATGACATTGTGCACCCTCTCATTATGAACCTGCTATTCACAATATTTTTTAAATTTCATCTTCAATTTTTATTTATGCAATTGCAACTTTTTGGGCTAAATACAAGGGTAATTGAATCAAATTTGTTAACTAAAAATACAATTGAAAGACATGGCATCAAAGTAGAAAAAACACCATAAATAGGTGATAGTTTTAAAATTCATACAAAAAATTTAATTCAATCCTCATACTTTAAAAATTATCCATATTTGATGCTTTAATATTTTTTTAATTTAATTTTAGTATAAAAATTTATTTTTATTATTTTTAGTTTCTGGTTTGAGAATGAAGACAAAAAGGTCGCTAAATTCTAGCACTAAAAAGAGAAAAAATAACATTAACATCAATTGAAATATCAATATTTTGTGTCAAATAGTTTTATTTGACGAGAGGAGTTTATATTAAGTTTTTTTTAACTTTGAAGTGCATGAAAAAATAAATTTTAACTTAGAAAGATTTTTTATTTTAAATTAATTTTGATTTTTGCATAAATAGATTTATTACAGTATCTAGAGAGTGTTTTTTAAGTTTTTAAATCAAAATAAATTAAAAAACAAGTTTTTAAATAAAAAAAACTTTAAACCTTAAATTTTTTACCACTGTAATAACTAAAATCTAAATAAAATCACATTATGTCTGGTCTGATTTTTTTAAAAAAAAAAATTGAGCAGAGTCCAAACTTGATCGCTCAAAAGGTATTTTTTTTCCTTTTCATTTCAGATACCATTTTTGGTCATTATGTCTCATTATTTCCTTGAGTTGATGCTGTGAAACCAAATCTGATATTCTGTTTGATCCTTTTGAGCCCAGCTTACTGGCGGTAGCCTGTACTTATATCTGATAAGATAAAATAACCCGTAGATGTAAAAAGTTTTTTATAATAAATTTAGAAATTCTTATATATTTACATAATTTTTTTAAAAAAATAATAATAGTTTTAAAAAATAAACTCTAAAAATATATTTAAAAATATTTATTTAAAAAGTATTGAGTGCTGAAATGTATTTTTTGTTCAATTTTTGAAACCACCACTTATTTCCTCGGTTTATATTTTTAATCTTCTCCCTCCTTGAATATTTTACATAAATTAGCTATGAATTTAGGCATTGAAGAACACAATTGAAGAGAAACAAAGATTGAGGATGAAATCAAACAAAAAAAAAACAGTAGACACCACAGTTTGCTACATTGAAAAACCCATGCTCTTTAGAGTTTTCTTGTAATAATTATAACATAATATAATTTATACAGCAAACAGTAACTACAGTCTAGCCCCGGCAGCCATGAGAAAGGGGCAATATATATACAAGCTAGCAAAAACAGAAATCCATTCTGTCAGCCGGTTGAGGGTTTAATATTTTGGGATTTCAAGTCCTCCTCTTGCTGACCTTTTCTCGCAAAAAATAAAGTGTTCTTGTTATACTGGAAACTCTTGACGATAGCCTTACAAGAGAAGCTTCTCTCAGTGAACAATCAGCACTTCTCTGAGCATGATTAAGAACAGAAACAGACCCAGGACTAAATTGAAAAGATAAACAGATGGAGGAGTCGATGTATGGCTTGATGTAGTTGTTTCAAGGTGAATGAAACGGCCCCACCTTTCATTGCCAGCCGAGCCATTTGATCTCGACTTCACAGCCGGCTTTGCGTTCATAACCTGAACTATTTTCCTGTCTTTTACAGATTCTATGCCAACCTTCTTAGGCAGACCACTATTAACAACTTGCCTTGCACCTTCTCTGGCCTGCAAAGATATACCGGAAGAATTTAATTTCATTCACTAGATAGACACAAGTCGCTTCCATGTTTTTCGTCCTCCAATTTAAGATCCTCACCTTATGTTTGGATGCTGTGCTTGAAATCCCACCCAGCAATTGATCTCCTTTAGCAGAAATTCCCTCGTGCTCCATGAAGCTGTGGGGTATTGGTGCATGCTGAGCTTTGTGGATCCTTGGAAAGTCTGATTGAATTAAATTAATCTGTTCATGCCTAGTTACAGTCGTGGAATCCATGGAAGATGGCCCCATCAAGAGGGTATCATCACTATGAGCCATTTGCCTCTGCCGGTATGCCCTTGAACTACCGTGCCCACCATACAAGTTCGGAGACTGTCATGAAGATACAAACAGACGAATTAAATTTCGAAGTATCCTCAAAAGAACTAAACTGCATATGAAATGCAAATGACATCCAGCCCATAAATGCAGCAAATTCAGAATGGTTGACCTGTGCACGAAAGCATAAAAAAAAATCCTCACTTCATCTTAAGATCTTTCATGACAGTAGAGAATGTCCTTGGTGGCATTGAAATAATGAGCAAATCACAGACTACTTCAATGCTCCCATTAACATTCTCTTGTATAATTATTGAGAGAACTAGGCGCTACTGAAGGTGGCCATTAGAGATTTTCTATTACCTCTCCATAGCCAAGATAAGTTTCTCTGCCACTGCTATCCAAAACATAAGCATTACTTGACGACCTTGGTGTTGGTGGGGTGTAATCATTTAGGAGGTGTGGAGGAATTTCAACGCCATATTCATCTGGAGCAATAAGGAGAGAATCTGCAAAATCTATCACATCCTCTTCATCAAGGTCATCAAGGTTCTGTGACTGCAGTGCAGAAGGAGAATCGAAACCGGCCTCTTGACTGTCAATGAGAAATTGCAGTT
This sequence comes from Populus euphratica, assembly GCF_000495115.2. NCBI lineage: Eukaryota > Viridiplantae > Streptophyta > Magnoliopsida > Malpighiales > Salicaceae > Populus > Populus euphratica. Next base: position 1,581,698 of record NW_011499866.1, on the reverse strand, counting down.
GCTCTGCATCTACCTGGACTCAGAATCATAGGCAAGTAAACACATACGCTTCTCATGAAGAACCATATTGTACAAACTGGAATAGGGAATGCTCCATCTCACCTCTTGGTTATTGTTCTGCACATGGTTCTGTGACTCCAAAGCAGAAGGAAAACCAAAACTTGCCCCATGATTGTCAATGAGAGATTGCAGTAGCGCTGCATCTACCTGGAGTCAGAGTCATAAGCAAGCAAACACATATGCTTCTCATGCTTCACATGAAAAACCATATTGTACAAACTGGAATAGGGAATGCTCCATCTCACCTCTTGGTTATTATTCTGCACATGGTTCTGTGACTGCAGAGCAGAAAGAAAACCAAAACTTGCCCCATGATTGTCAATGAAAGATTGCAGTGCATCTACCTGGAATCAGAATCATAAGCAAGTAAACACATATGCTTCTAATGCTTCACATGAAAAACTATATTATAAAAATTGGAATAGGGAATGCTCCATCTCACCTCTTGGTTGTTATTCAGCACCGCATTATTTTCAACATTAGAACCCATAACCAGAATAGGCTCACCTTCATCATCAGGCAAATTAGCAGCCGAGTCATCTGCCTTATCCTTTAACTTGCAAAGAACAAGAGCCCTCTACAGAAAAAGAAGAAAAAAAAAGAACTAGAAAACAATAAGAACTCAAGCAGCAGTCTATCAACACAGTTCCAGGATAGAACAACACAAATAAGAACTCAAGCATCAAACAAGCATAGATGTAGCAGACATTCTTCTAATCACATTGAAAACACTTTCATATGACTCAAAAGCAATGAAGAGTAGCAAAACACACCCCATGTTGAGCAAGATGAACTGGTTGGAGTTTAACGCGAGCAATATCCAACATTAACATGGAATGTAGCTATAATTCAATGCCATTTAAGCACGACATCGAACACCAAAACCCTAACTTCTTCCACGCAACCAAATAACAAAACACGGTCAAACCCTAACCCCAGGATGCCAAGAAAAGAAAATGTGATGATCCCATATACACTATATGGTATTATATAATACCTGGTCGGGAGTGGAAGTTCTAGCATGGAATTCGTGGATGACCCAGCTGGTCCCGACCACTTTTTTAGAATCAGGACGTCTGTATTGGAAAACCAGAGTCCTCTTCGTACCAATCACCTCACCTGTGCGTCTAGCCTTGATATCACGAACCTTGCCGGTCGATTTCCAGTATCCATTCTTGGTTTCCCTACTAGCTCGTTTACTATTTGAGTGCTTGTAATCAAGCCGACAAAAGTAATACCACACTCGATCATTTGACGTTATTCTCGCAGAATCTACAAACAAATGATCACGCAGATGCACACGAAAGAGACATTGGGATTTATCGAGAAAGTGTGGATTTAATTACCAAGAATAACTTAGCATATTTGTAATAATCATCACTGCTTCATCAAAAATAATCATCAACGTTTGTGGTACTAACCAGGTAATTCCCATGGATCCCGCCGATAAAGATCAACCTCACCAATATGATCATCAACGAGGAAATCACGGCCGTCCATTTTGTGTTTCAGATAATAACGGATGATTTCTTCTTCAGTTGGATGGAATCTGAATCCCACCGGCGCCATCACATACAATTACTGGTTTTAAAAGTGCTAGTTGAACGTAGAAATAAAGCAAAGTTGCAAATAAAACAAGAAGCAGGGCTACTAACAAGAAGGCAGTTTCATTCCTCGTCCTAAAACAGGTTGTGGATTGAGAGACAAGGAGGAGGGTGTCTTGTGTTGTTCTGTTGTGATCTTCAAGAAAGCATTGACTTGAGATTGACTAAGAGATTCTATTGAGAAGCCATGGGAGTGGAAGAAATGCCGTACATATTGTAGAAAAAGGGACCCCACCATTCAATGGCATGGGTCCTAGTTCAGCCGGGACGAAGAAGTTGCCCGCTACTGTGTCATTAAAAGGTACAGTAGTTATATTATACTCTCAGTGCAAGAGATTTGACTTTCACAGTCAATCCGCATTGTGAATGCTTGATTTTATGCTTGATGGATAAGTTTGGGTTTAGAGATATGAAGGTATTTTTAATGGAATCTGTTAGTAATTATATTAAAAAAGGGATTAATTAATATTTTTTTAAAAAAAAACAACCGTTATTATCATTACCCCGTTACCGTGTCGAGATCATTCTAATCTAATTTCGTGATTCCAGGAGGTTTCGAGGGAGTTTCCACCATGCTTCCCCCATCCTCCTCCTCCTGCTCTCACCAACCTTCTTTTCCAACGCTGACTACAGCTAAATAATCAACAATTACCAGTCTATAAACAAAAACAAAGCTGAGCACACTTGAAATGCATTCAATTGCTCTTGGGAAAAAACAAACATGGAGAAACACCATAAAGAACAACTTGAGGCAAGTTGTTCTTATGGCATATGATCAACCACACTTCACCCGGTACATATGAACTCTGTTATTCCAGGCTAGGTTTAATACATATATATAGCAAAGTTTGATAGACATGGAAGATCGAAAACCCATTGCAGGATAGGGTTTACATATAATTCTCAGGTGAAAACTGCAGGGCAGTATTCAGGCCGAAATCTCCATCATCAAAGCCACGGAATGATTCCAGTTGTGTTCGGAGTTGATTGATCTCTTCCTGTAAAACAAACACAATTGCTTGATATTCTCTTAATATGAAATAATTTTCCATAAGAAACTGCCTGTTAAATTCGTGCTATTTCCCACCTCTAGCCTATTGTTTGCTAAATTAGAAGCCATCTGGGCAGAATGTCCACCTTCTTCAAAGATCAGGGGATAATCACGCACAGTTGGATTTTGATTTCCAAAACCATAAGGAACATTGGATCTTGATTCACTTTCTTCAAATGTTGACATGTTCTCATCTGGATGTTTCTTCATTTTGCAGAGAACGAAGTCCCTCTACACATGGTGACCAAACCATATTTTGATAGCATAATTAAAATTCTATTTTATCAATAAAAATGAAAAGAAAAGAACAGAAAATACTAAAATTTTCAGGGAGTTCTTATAAACAAGCTTCTCGGGGCGAAAAAAAAACACCATCATTAAAACAAAATCACCTGTATATAACGGGAAAAGAGTATTTCAAGTCTAGCCAGTGACCATTTTAGGTGACTGATATATATATATATAAACACAAAAGCGTGATCAATGGGCCTGATCTCATGCATTTCTGTTAATCTTTCTCTTCTACTATACCTTCAAATCCAATTCTCCTTTTTGGAATGAAAAGGGATAAAACGCCATAGAACAAATTAAGTGAAGCTTAACAGTACCTGGTTGTGGAAGCTGAAAGTTGGATGGTACTCGTGTATGACCCAATCAGTCTTGACCCCGTTAGGAACACGATTCTCGTAGAAAACCAGAGTCCTCTTGGTAGCAATATGCTCTTTGGTAGATTTAGCTATGATTCTACGATTCTTGCCGGTCCCTTTCCAGTATCCAGCTTCAGTTGTCCTATTAGCCCGGTGACTATTTACGTACTTGTAACTGCGAGGACAAAAGAAATAACACTCTGGATCGTTTGACTGATATGTAGAAAGCCCTGCGCGCGCATTAACATGAGTTTTTGTTAATCGACAATTGCAAACAAAGATAAACGGGGAAGTAATTCAAAACATTGCACATGACACATGAACACGTACCAGGGAGTACCCAAGGCTCAAAATCGCACACACTAACTTCGGCGATTATGCTGACTTCTTGTTCATAGCCGCCATGCATTTTTAACCTCAGGTAATGATTCACCAATTCTTCATCGGTCGGACGAAATACATAGCCAACAGGAGATGATGGGAAAGATATAGCTCTGTTTGTCATCCTTGCTTGATCAGGTTGTTTGCAACTGAAGAAAAAAGGAGGCAAAACAAAACAAATTAAATTGCTAAAGCAATGGAGATTGCAAGATAAACATGTATATATAAGATGCAGTGCAACTACACCGTATTTGGAGATTGCAAGATAAACATGTATTTATAAGATGCAGTGCAACTACACCGTATTTTGTACAAGAAAGTGAATTAAGGAGAGGCAAATAACCAGGAAAGAAAGCAGGTGGTGTGCACAAGAAGCTGTGGTTCTGCGGGATGAAGGGGCGTCTTCTTTATGTAGGCCAAAGGTAGAGTAGTGGAGCGCGTGCTTTTATAGTCAAGACATCAACCCCCGCACAGAATCTACTTCCCCGAGAAGTTTTCATTCCATTGTCATTGGTCTTTTAGATAAGTGGGTCCCATGTTAAACCGTGTCCTCTATGTTCGTACAATGCCTTATAATAGCCGGTTGGAGGGTGTTAGATGTTGGTTTTAATATTTTCTATTTTTTTATTTTAGTTTATTAAAAGCTAAAAAATTTAAATTTAAAAAAAATATAATTTAACTGCATAAACAAATATGTTTTATATCCATTAATAGTTAATTATCACAATAATAATAGTACAACTTGAAGTTATATGATGAGTTCTCTTCAAATTTGATCGTAGTTATCTGATTGGAAAGTTCAACATGTAAAAAGATTAGGTCTCTAGTTTTATAGATCTACCTATATTAATCTAAATTAATTTTAAAAATTTTTAAAAATATTTAAAATTTTAATATTTTATATAAAAAAATTTATATGAATATAGGCTATATATGTTATAAATAATAAATTTTAAAAAAATTATTTCACATTAAAAAATATTATATTACCCTTTTAAATTAAAATATTAAAATAAAATAAATTATCCCACGTTATCAAAACATAACTTTTTTCTTATAAACATAGAGTATATATACTAAAGGATTTTATATCTCACATTGAAAAGATAGTATATTATCCTTTTATATTAAAGTATTTAAACCAAAAAAATAATTTTATATTGAAAAAAATAATTTTTTTTTTATGAACATAAAGTATATAACAAAAGAACTTCAAATCTCACATTGAAAGAGTAATTTTTTTTTCTTGGAAACATACACTATATATATTAAAGGGTTTCAAGTCACACATTAAAAAAAACATAATTTTTTTCTTGTGAACATAGAGTATATATATTAAAGAGTTTTGAATTTCACATTAAAAAGATAATATGTTATCCTTTTAAGTTGAAGTATAATTTTTTTTCTTGTAAACATAAAGTATATATACAAAAGAATTTTAAATCTTATATTGAAAAAAAAAAAAATTTCAGAACATAAAGTATATTTATTAAAAGATTTCAAATCTCACACTGAAAATATATCATTTTATCCTTTTAAGTTAAAGTATTTAAAGTAAAAGTTTTTTTTATCTTATATTAAAAAAAACATAATTTTTTTTTATAAATATAGAATATATGTATTAAAGGGTTTCACAAGGGTTTCACATCCCATATTGAAAAAACATACATATCTTTTTTTATGAACATAGAGCTATATATACGAAAAGACTTCAAATATAGACTTATAGAATATATATATTAAAAAGTTTTAAATCCCACATTAAAAAAATAATTTTTTTCTTGGAAACATAGACTCATAGAGTATAAATATTAAAGGGCTTCAATAAAAAACAAAAGATATTATTTTATCCTTTTATGTTAAAGTATTTAAAGTAAAATATTTTTTTATCTCACATTAAAAAAATATAATTTTTTTCTTATGAACATAGAGTATATATATATAAAAGGATGTCAAATCTCATATTAAAAAAAATAGAAATATAGATTATATATATTAAAGTATTTCAAATCTCACATTGAAAAAATATAACTTTTTTCTTATGAATATAGAAAATATTTACGAAAAAGCTTCAAATCCCATATTAAAAAAATAAAATATTTTTCTAATATTTATATAATGAACTTTAAAAAATATTAATAACTAATTAAAAACATATGAAAAAAGAGATGTACAAGAGAAAAACCATATTTAAAAATTTTTAATTACTTTTCGGATCGACCATATTTTTTAAGTTGTTGCACCGAACGATCTGTTAACAAACTTAAACCGGTCCAGTCATTAAGTTTACCTCCTAAATTAGTCCGGATTTAATAATTGTAAATTCAATTGATCTATTGATTAAAAATTTTAATTGCCTTGCTAATCTAGTTAAAAACAGGTCCTCAGCCTCTTTACTTTTTTAACAATACACATTTAATCTTAGGTTGAAACAATAAAATGATATCCTTTATTACAACAAACAAATAACCATATAACCATTTTATGGAGTACGATGGTTTTTTAAGAGGATTCATATGGTAGTATATAATTAATCGAGGGTATAACAGTATACTAACTTTTTCACACAATTAAATTACATAAATACCTTTAAGATGTTAACATAAAAATAAAAGATGAGAGGGATTTTTGCATCATTTCTGGGTTTTTTTCAAAAAAAAACACGATTACTACATTGTTCTTCAAGTCAAGAAAATTAAAGAAGGGGTCAAGAGATATTTCAGTATTTTTCTCATTTTTTTTTATAATCTATTTGAATTATGGACACATCAGTAGTTTAATAAATAAATAAATAAAAGAAACGTGGTACGAATGTGCCAATGAATGAATGCTGTCTGTGTCCTTCAAGAAGCTCATATGACATATTCCGACGACCAAAATTGCATTGTTGAAAGCTTCCAACGGCGACAAAACTAATGGGATGGAACATGTAGTCCAATTTGAAGTAGTTCGGCGCTGCAGGAGCTTTTTCTTTTCCCTCTCTTTTCTCTCTCAGTTGTGGTCATTTTATTTATTTATTTTGATTTCCACGTCGAGTCAATCAAATTTCATACTTGTTTTTTAAAATTGTGGTCATCATTTTTTTATTGGTTTTCTTATTTTATTTTGATTTTTTTTATTTCATCCATTTTTATTTGGATTTATTTGAATTTTATATCAAATATGACACTTATTTTTATATATTTTTTAATCATTGTCTTAATTTGTATATTTTTTCAATTTTTTCCCTATAATAGTTTATTTTAATTTTTTATTTAATTTTGGTCTTTATTTTTTTCTTATTTTTTTAATTTTTTTCCCTCCATATTTGATTTCACTTAGTTTTTTAATTCAATTTTGATCCTTATTTTTTCAGTTGTTTTTTTATTTTATTTTTCTTATTTTTTTAATTTTTTCTACCAATATTTTATTTCATTTATTATTTTTATTTAATTTTGATCATCGTTCTTTTGATTATTTTTTTTATTTTCTAATTTTATAGGGTTATCTTAGGTTGCAGGTTAGCCAAGTTAATCTAAGTTATTTTAGATTATTTTTTTAATATCATTTTAAAAAAATTAATTTCATCTCGTGTCTTTAGGCTATTGGATCTTAAGCTTTTTTTATATATATATGTTTTCTTTTTATAGGGTTATTTCAGGTCGCAGGTTAGTCAGGTAAAATTAAGGTAACTCAATTTTATATTTTTTAACTTTGATCCTTTTTTCTAGGTTATTTTTTTTTAAAATAAAATTTTTAATATTGATTTCATGTCTCAGGTGACGGGTTAGTAGAATTAACCTATATTGACTCGGGTTTTTTCTTTGAATTTTTTTTTTATGTTTTTTTGTTCACTTTCTATTTTATAGAGCATCCTAATCTCATATCTTAATATTTATCAAGTTAACTCAAGTTGATTCAAATTATTATCACCTGAATATCTTTTTTGACATTAAAAAAACTTGACTCAACTTCCAGCATAATGCAAGAAAAAGAAGCTTAGTATATGCTAATAGACCTTGGCATTTCACTTAGCAATGAATAGTGAAATGTCAAGGCTATTTTCACTATGGTCCTCGACATTTTTTAGGTCTTTTTTCTTTTAATTTCAAACCTATTTTTTTATTTTTTTTCCTTTAAAATTAAATTTTTATGAATTTCATAATTTATTTTGATTTACTTTATATAGGGTTATCACGATATCATAATCTAAGTTGTAAATTTTACAGATTAAACAGGTTAACTCAGGGTTTTTTGTCTTTTTTAATTGAATATTTTTTTCAATTTCATACTTAATATTAGGTGATTGAGAATTAAAATTTATAATTGCCTTTTATTTTCTTTCTATAGTCTCTTAACTTGAGTTTTATACGTTGTTTTTTATTTATTTATTTTTTAATTTAATCCTTCAACATTGGGTTAATTACAAATTGAGCTTTATAAATTTTTTTATTTGCTTTCTATGGATTATCACTGTCTTATGACCCGGATCGTGGGTTAAACAGTTGGATCTGATTTTTTATCATTTTTTTAGTTGATTTATTTTTTCAATTACATCTTTCAATATTAGGTTAAATTAGGCTTCATATTTTTTTCAGATTGTGTTATATGAGATTATCTCAATCTTATGACCTCGGTCATGGGTTTGATCAATTAACTCACGTAGTTTTTAATATCCTGTTTTAATTGATATTTTTATAATTTTATCCTTTAACATTGAGTTGATTGAGTATTGAGTTTTATAACTTGTTTTAATTTGTTTTATATGAAATAATCTCAATATCATGATCCAGGTTTGGTAAATGAATTTGGGTTGACATGATTCATTTTTTTAGTTGTTATTTTTTTTAATTTCATCCTTTAACATCAGGTTAATTGAGAATTAAGTTTAATAAAAATAATTTTATTTGTTTTCTATAAAGTTATTATTGTCGTATGATTTGAGTAACAAATTTGGCAGATTAACCCTAGTTCATTTGAGTCAATTAAATATGTTATTGTTTTAATATTTGAAAAAAAAATGTTATGTTGATTTTTTCAGTGAAATTATATTTTTATCAGTTGTCTGAATTGTCTTTGAACTTGTCAAGTTGATTAGATTATATTATATCATATCAATTCTTTTATAGTTTAATTTTTTTTTATTAAAAAACACATTAACAATATTTAAGTTTTTTTTTATATTTAAAAAAATTAATTTGACCCGTAGCGAAACATGGAAAATAATCTAGTCTATCCTCTAATATACTGCACATCATTGAATTTTAAGAATATGTTTTTGAAAAAAAATATCTCAATAAATTAAAAACATTGATGAAATAGCGTAGTTTAAAAAAAGAGAATTGGCAAAATGGTATAGTTTCAACCTGTCACGATTCTTAATTACAACATCTTACCCTGTCATGATTCGTGATCGCAACATGTTACGATTTAAACTCCAACCTCCCTTTTCAATATGTTGTTTTTTTTTAAAACAAATCATGAATTGAAAAACTTGACGTTTTCTTATTGCGGTGTTTCCCAATCACGACCTTTTTTTTTTTTAACGTGGGGGGTCCGGGCCAGCTTGTGCGCACCGCCACTAATTCCCACGGCCCACTGCATACCCTGCAAACCCAGTAGGCATGTAAGGCACCGCGGAGGTGACAGGCGTGCACGCCAGAGCTCGAACCCAGATGCAGTGGAAGGAGACAAGCCCCTTCCACCACTAGACCAAGCACTAGAATGCCAATCACAACCTTTTTATAAGCCACATTGTGGAACCAAGATAAGCACAAATTGTGTTATTTTTGTCAAGACTTTTTGTAACTGTGTTATTTTGTTGAAAAAAAAAAAGATTTATTTGAAATCAATGATTATATTAAATGTTCTACATGTGGTGCTGGGGTGTCTGTTTTGGGGGAGCTTTGGTATCAGCTTTAATGGCAGGCGTCAGTACAATCAGTATCCTCTTCCTACAGTAGTCCTGTTCGATTCCAGATCCAGTTTACTTAATTTTACAAGTTTGATTTTTAGGTTTCTCTTCATCAGAGCTTCACCTTTTCTTTTTTCTTTTTACTTTTTACTTTCTATCTCAAAAGATATTAACAACAACCATGCAGGATTCATATAACATTCGAAATGAGCTTTTCAACTACATATCCATGAGGAAAGCTCAACCACGACAGTATCATCGCCATTCTCCAGGCCAGAATGCTGAACACATCTGTTCAATGTTTGAATGAGTAAATAATGAGTATATGCTTTCAGCGCCACTCAATGCTCACACTCGACAAGCCAGAGTTTAAATAATGTAAGAAACCAGAACAGGAATATATCAATTGAACGTACTCTTTGCTCATTGATCTTTGAAACACAGCTGACACATTTAGATACAAAGCTCATACGAGCTGTTTTCACTTGTTACAAATCCCCCTTCACACACTAAGTAACATGCAGCTAAAACAACCCAAGCAACTGAATATAGGAATTACTAAGTACTTTCTATTTAACAAATCCAGAACTGGACAGCAGCTAATGCATCGGGATTCTTGGACAAAACCAAGCATCTTTTACTACTAGTAATAAAATCTTCCTCTTAATGTTTGGATATAGCCGCAAACTTTAGAAGGCATGGGCTTTAAACAGCCCGGAGCTGCGTGGCCTGATCAAACTCAGTAGCATCCACTATACAGAGAGTGAATGTGCAGATCAGATACCATGCAAGAAATCGAACAACTAGAGCAGCATAAGTTGTATGGGTAGCAGATTTGGGGGTACAAGGTGGCAACATTAGCCACATAGTAACAACAGTTTGAATAGGGCAGATATATAGGAAATAACAGATGTGTTCAATAAGACACAGAACCACTGCCCGTATAATTAGGGACTTCCTCGGTGATTGTAGATGCAGGTGGCTGAGGCGGAGAGTTAAGGATGTCCCCTAGCTCCAGGAATGCTTCCAGCTCCAATTGTCTAGGGCTTAGCTGCAAGAAGGATAATTTTGATATAAGAATCAACAGTGCGTTTTCTATTTATACTCCATATGACCGGGTTTAAAACTGCAAAGCATGTTACTTCTATGTAATTATTAAAAGGAAAAAAAAAAGGCACTTTCAAGTTCTAACCTGTAGAAACTGCAGAAACGAAGCATCTGCTGGACTGTTTCCTGGTGAAGCCATCAAGCAACACAAACCACCACCTTCAAGGGTTGGCATATCAATCTTCCCCCAGGGATTTTCATTTTCCAAATCCAAAGGCATTACTGTAGGAGAACTCCTTTTACCTTCATCAAGGGCTGATATATCTGTTTCCTTGTCTATATTTTGATTTTCAAAATCTGAAGCCAGTAGGCAATTTGTAAACTGAAAAGGCATCTCCATGGAAGGACCAGTTTCACCTTCAGGTTGAAGAGGTGATAATGGATCTTCAAAATCAGAAGTTGTAAACCAATTCTCAGAGGGTGACGGGACCTGTTGTTCAGGAGGTTTGGAGAGCGAGTAACCAGGGAACACAAAAGTCGTGTCCATTAGGTTTTGATTTTCAGAATCAGAAGCCATAGAGTGGCTCTGTTCACTTCCATTATAAGCTGAATTAAATATCCGCTCATTTAGGTATTGGATTTCATAATTTGAAGTCATGGAGTGGAGTAAACCACCACTTCCATCATAAGCCGAATTAGAAATCAGCTCATTTCGGTATTGAATTTCATAATTTGAAGCCATGGAGTGGAGTGAACCACTTCCATCATAGGATGAACTAGATATCAGCTCATTTGAGTTTGGATTACCAAAATTAGTAGCCATGGAGTGGTGCAGTCCACTTCCATCATAAGCCAAATTAGACATTAGCTCATTTAGGTTTTGGTTATTAGTAGTCGAAAAGCAGCTCAACTCACTCACTTCCTGAGCTAAGTTAGTCGGCAGCTCATTTGAATTTGGATTTTCAAAATCAGAAGCCAGATGGTTGCTTGATTCACTTTCAACACAAGCAGAATTCGCAGTCAACTCACTGCGATTATGATTTTCAAAATCAAAAGCCATACTGCAGCTCGGTTCAGCTTCAAAACCTGAGATAGAAACACCTTTACCGGTCTTCCCATCTAGTTTTTTCTTCAATTTACAGAGAACATATTCTCCCTGCACTTGTTGAAAATGAAAACCTCGAGTCATTGAGTGAATTATCTGTACATGAGAGCATACACTAGCAAAACCAAATTTCTAAAAGCAACCTAACATTCAAACGAAATTTGAACAAACACAACTCATGAAGCCAGAATTACTGCCTATGCACAAATGACTATTTCTAACACCTCGAGATAATAACCAATTAACATCCTGGTTTCCAATTTCGTAGAAACGATAGCCATAAATCAAGCTAAGCTATTTTTCCCTCCCCGTTTAAGAAAACCGTAACACATTAATTCAAATCAGCAATTAACTAATGTTTTTGCAATAAGACTAAGACCTCTACTATTACAAAATAAACTACTCTTCAAATACAGCGTCACTAAATTACATAAATAATAATAATAATAATAATAATAATAATAATAATTTGCACTTACCAGATTAGAGAAACTTGAATCAGATACGGCCACTTCGTATTCATGAATAATCCATGCAGTCCTCTCGGCTTTAGGACTAGCTGATCTATAGAAAACCAAAGTCTTCTTAGTACCAATCACCTCCTTGTTACGCCTCGACTTTACTTTAATAGTTTTGCCGGTTGGTTTCCAGAATCCAGCCTTCGTTCTCCGGTTAGAGCGTCTGCTGTTTGAGTACTTTAAATCGCGAGGGCAAAAGAAATACCAAACTGCATCATCGGACTTTATTTCCGATTTAACTACATAATAATCACTGCGTTAATCCACTATTGCGACAGAAACAATAAATATAATAAAAAGAAACGGAAAGAGGTGTATAGTTACCGGGTAGATCCCAGGGTTCATGATTACAGACTTTGATCTCTGCGATGATAAGTAAGTCTTCCAAGTCATCACCGAGCAATTTTGGCTTCAAATAATTGCTAACTAACTCTTCGTCAGTTGGACGAAACCTATATCCAACTGCTGGTGCGGATGGCATTCCGTCTATTGGATTTTTCATAACTAAGAAAACAATATGACAGTTAGAGAGATAGAGAGAGAGATTGAGGGGGTAAAAACGATCATTCAAAAGTTGCATTACGAGCAAGATCTGACTCACCTGATTGGATCTTGCTATTCATTCCGCTTCCTAAAACAGGAAAGAAAGCCACGCCTGAGTTGAGATGAGGTTTGGGATTGAAAGGGAGGAAGGAAGGGCCAGCAGAATCAGAAACCGACGGGTGACATTTTTTCTTTCCTTGAAGAGGGGTGGGTGATTCGGTTCGATGAGAGAGCGACTGTGTGTGTTTATATACTGGGGAAGGTGGAGAGATTCTGTATTGTGAACACAGAGTCAATAGCCTTCCAGGAGAAGTTGTTAAAAGTAGAGAGAAACAAGAGGGTGTGCTGATGTGGCATATTGACATTTGATACGTAGACAACTACTTCGAAGAGAAGAAAGTTGAAGGTGGGTGGACCCCACCATTCGGACCGCCTCGAATGGATAAAGGGTGAGGGAAGGAAGAAAGGATCACTCTTCTCCACCGGGGCTTGAACTCCACTTCTAGCTTGATTCCCAAGTTTTATGGGGGGGCCCTCCACAATCTTCTGTAACCCTATCTAAAGTCAAAATCTTGCTTCCCGTCTTCATTCATACTACCATCTTCTAGAATGTTCTCCTGATAAAAATGCCTCCTAGCTGGTTGTCGTGATAACCTGTAGTAAAAGCAGGATAGAAGAGGATGGATCCGGCTTGATTTTATTTTGTTGTATTCCTAGCCTAATAGAACCATACAATACAGATTTACCATGCAATAACCAGAAGCAGCAGCAGCTGCGGTAACTGTTCTTCAGCCGCAAGATTATTCATGTACCAAGCGATCTTAGTTTTATCTTCCAGGTCCAAGCCTTATCTAAAGTGAAATCGATCCTCAGAGCCCATGTCAGGACCGTTAATGGACGGGTGCCATCTGGCATTAGCTTGTTTGTTTAACTTTTTAAAAAAATATTAAAAAAAATTTATTGTATTGTTTACTTTAAACTAATATATTTTTAAAAAGATTGTCAAGCTGTCTATCTTATCTCACGAGGACCAAAAATTATACTGTCCCAAAAAACAAGAAAACGAGGAAGAGAGGAAGAAATGGTTTCCATGGTAATTGTTTAGGAAAGAAACAGGTACTGAACAGAAGCATTCAGGTAACCCATAAAAAGGTTGCATCCAGATACGATATGACATGACGGAAAACACAGTTCTTTAGAAAATTGATGAACAGATTTATCAGCATTTGGAATGGTTCTGATTTGGCTTTTCACATTACAAAACAAAGACAATCTGGAATGCATAGGCCTCTCTTTGCCTGAAAATTTTGGCCAAGGGAACTAGTTATTCCCAGGGATACTATAGACAGTTATTTCTGATTTACACACTTCACTCTCTTATCTACCTCATTATTTTTTGAAGCCAGTTTTGTCTACAAACGTGTCACCCGCTGAGAACCCTGTATTCTTACTGGAGAAAACACCACGGTGAGTGGAGCATGATCTGAGAGGGAATAATTTTCAGGCCACCTTCCTTTCTCAGCTTCTCGAGGGAATAGAACTGCTTTCTTTACATTGAAACCAATGGCTTCTTCCTCTAAGCCCTGTTCAGAGTCCCCTGTCCTCTCACTGCAATTTTCCTCTCTTGGCTCTGAGCATTCTGAATTCCATATACTCCTCTGCAATTATTAAGCATTTTCATAAGCGATACATAACACATGAAGTGGTAGACACCAATCTAACACAGATATAAAGAGAAGGGAAACAGAATTCCACGTATTCTTAATATTCATAAGCATGCCTGGAATTGTAACACACGGCAATGCACCAGCTAATACCGTGGATCAGGGATGTACCATACCTTAAATTCTTCATACCCAACAACTCCATTTCCATTAATGTCAACTTGCATCCACAAATCTTCTGTCTCCTGGGAACTGAGTCCATAAGGAAGACCAATTAAATTTACCTGAATAAGATTAAAATATGGTAAGTTCATCTTTCCACTTAAAATTGCACGTTTATTATCAAGCTGCTGCTTGTAAAAGTACCTGGCGGAGTGCTTCACAGAAAGCTGAGTATGTGATAAAATTGCCACGGTCGTCAGCCTTTAGAAATGCAAATGCATCATTTTCAACCAATGAAGCTTTTTGGAGCTGACACTGGAACCAAGAAAAATTACAGCAATCAGGTGTTGAAATCAGTAGATTATGTGCAGTTCCAAATCAAAAGACATTTATGTTATTGGGGCACTTTGCCAGAGCCAGCTCTAAGTTTTATGCCCCTTGATTTGTGAAATAAGGATGCTAAAATGTAATTCAGTTTAACTTTTCAATGTATAGCGTGCGCACATTACTTTGCATTGATAAAATGCTAAGGGCAAGAAGTGAACTGAACAGCATAGCCATATATACAACACGGCATGTAAAATACTTGTAGGGACTTGTAAACTAACATGATGATAACCGGTTCTTGACTACAATTTCAGTGAGGTTTAACGAATCTTGTATGTCAGAATAGATGGTACATGCTGCAACATAACATTTACAGCTGATGTTGCAACAAGCAGCATCAG
Organism: Populus euphratica; assembly: GCF_000495115.2. NCBI lineage: Eukaryota > Viridiplantae > Streptophyta > Magnoliopsida > Malpighiales > Salicaceae > Populus > Populus euphratica. The sequence continues at coordinate 1,566,295 of NW_011499866.1, read as the reverse complement.
CTGTAAATGTTAAGGTTTCTTAGGCATAAATTCCTACTGTCCATGGTTAGATTGTGATTACTTAGCTAGCAGACAGTAAGCAACTGTCTTTCTTTTCTTCCTTTTTTTTTTAAAAAAAAAAAAGAAGCTTCCTCCAAATAATTACTTAAGAGAAGGAAAATAAAATAAAGGATTTCCGAACATCCTTCTCTGATACATAACATGTGTCTACTATCTCAAGATGAAAAATTGAACTAGTTTTCTGAGACGCATACAAATTTTAGGAAGATATGAACTGAAGTAAAATAAATGGTCTTGACTCATCTGTACAGTACAATTCTGTTTCCTTTTCTAACAATATTATTCCATGTTTCATCTTCACTTCTCGAGCACAAAATATCAAACTGGCAGAGCAAGCAAGTAAAATGATCTGATGTGTTGGAAAATGATCGAAAGTTAAAAAGAACTGAAGAGTAAAATATGAAGAACATGTGAGAAATGATTGAACTCACCTTTATTATTCCAAATACTGCTTCAGACCAACTTTTCTTCAATGGTTTCCTTGATTTAATAGGATTACACAGCCATATGAAATCAACACCACAGATGTTACCCCTATGATTTCGGTGGCTAACCCACTGTGTGATGCAGAAAAAGAGACAAGGAAAAAAAATTGAGGTAAGCAGCGGATTTAGATGTTGTTATCTAGTTATATGGAATCACTTGGATTGGGACTTGAAGAAACTTACCCTGTGAGCATCTGCATAACTGTCAGTATATTGATGGGCAATGTCATATGAAGATACAAATCCCTGAGACCTCAGGAATTTGTAAACATGTCCACTCTTGCTTCCATTCCAATCACTGGATAAAGCATCAAACAAATGAAAAGAAAATGAGGATGTCTATATTCAGAGGCTATGCAAGAATTATCTACTTCACAAAGCAAGACGAGAAGCTTACCCACATAGTAGGATTGGCATTAGGTTGAGTTTGTTTTCTCTCTGATATTGTTCCACATATTGTAGTATTTTGTAAACCTAGAAAAAAACCAATTACAAACCTCAAGGTAACCATTGGAACAAACATTGCTAAGAAGAACTAGGACTGGAAATTCAAAACGAAGTGGATGATTATAACTAAAGAGATATTTATATACCTGATCCAGTCTAACTACAGACAGACAGGAATCATGAGGAAATAATAAGTGAGTGTTAACAATAAGAAATTCTTGCTGGGCACTGCCTTTCCGGTTTTGTGAAAAGGGAAGCGCTGATTGGACATGCAGTAACTGAGCAACACGGTCTCCACAGTCATTGAAGAGCAACTCTCGACAATTTAGAACCGTAAAGTCGTCCTTACGCACAGCAGTTAGCAGGCCTGTGGAGAGAATAAAATTTCCAGTCCAATCAGCACTAGCTTACACAAGCTGAATTGAATGATGATAACATCAGGGACACATGTAGCTGGATTTTCAACTTGCAGGTCAGCAAAATCATATAGCAAAAAATAAGCATGCTTAAGGGTAGAAATAGCATACAAAGTGCAGTTTACATATGACTACAAAAATAAGCAAAAAGAAAATAATAATTCAAATTACTGCTAAGACCCAAGAAGATGGTTTTTCCACCTCATGGCCTGCCAGTATGTGAAGTCGGCTATCCAGAAATATGGCATGCCTAATTTATTTTCTTCATGTTTGTACGAAATTGAATGACAGTCAAAATCAGCCTGACCTAAGCTGATGACCAAAGATGTCTTTTGAAAAGCAAGAGAACATTAAAAAAAAGGGTAGCTTGCTTGAAGGATCCACATAGCCCAAGAAGAAACTAAAAGAAAAGAAGGAGCTTAGACAACAAATTAATTACCATCTCCCCGGTTATTGGTTCGTGCAAGCTGGAAAGTCACATAGCCAGCATCACCAAGCCTCTGCTGGTACATACGCACAAGTTCTTCATTTCCAACCCAGAATTCCTACAGATAAAAAAAAACAAGATTTCAACACAGAAAACAGCCAGTTAGCATAATTTTCAAATACAACAACCAACTCTTTTTATTTTTTCATACAAGGCTAGATCCACAGTGACAGTGAAATAGAAAGGGAATTAAGCACCCACCTGGAGACAAATAATTGAAGATCTCTCGTGAAGCAACCAATTCAAAATTTTTTGGTTTCTAGAGAGCCAAACTGCTCTGAAATTGCTTTCACGAACACTTTGATTCTATTTCACAACAAAACAAAAGCACACAAATAAGTTCTTAAAAAATTAAAAGAAGATGAAAAACAAGAAGAATTAACACTAATTTCTGAATTCAAAAGGGACAAGAACAGACCTTTTGATCAAGTCGCTTGTAGATAGGAGCCAGGATGTTAAAAGTTGTGCAAGAAACACAAGGCTCATTAGTCATTGCTGTACTCGTTGAAGACACATAGCCACAACCACTGTTAGTTCTTGAAATAATTCCATTTCCATTTAAAATATTACTCTCATTAAATCCTGAATTTAACTGACCCACGATGTTTGAATTCGCATTAGACTCCACGACCGCAACCTGTATCAATCATTCAATCAAACCCCACGTAAGAAAGATAAAAACCCAACAAAAACACTGAGAAAATCGAAGCAAACAACAAAGTTACCATCTTTTAGTGTTCTAGCCACCGTAGGAAAAACCTGTTGTCTTCGTTGAAGGAAAGGGGGAAAGAAAGGAGAAGAGAAGATATAGCAAATGAGGGTTCGGGAAACTTGTGGATGGAGACTGAGATTATTTTCTTCTCTGGTAAGTGTCACCCTCGTGAAGATGCTTTTCGCATTTTATAAAGACCAGAAGGGAGAATCCCTGTGCTGTTTTTGGAGTATATCACCGGTAAAACCTCTTTTTTGAACTTTCAGAGAAATCTTCAATTAAGACCTTGACAGATTGGAATCCGTGTATGTTGATGTTGGAGAACCAAACAGGGCCCGTGGCTGTTTTGTATTTTTCTGCTTGCTTGCCTAAGAGGACAGCTTAGAACACTCTCCTGTCTGTGGGCTCCAACTTTATTTATCATATTTCTCACTTCTCAGGCCTCGCAAATTTTATTAGATTGCGGTACAAAGTTACATTTTAAAGGATTTTTAACAAACAAATATTTTTATTTTTTAAAATTTACTTTTTATATCAGTAACATAAAAATATTTAAAAATTAATTTTAAATAAATAATATTTTAATCGCACTACCAAACACCACACTTGTTTTTTTCCATTAAAAAATATATATTTAATACTTTGTTAGCATTTTTTTAATTTAGAAATATATTAAAATAATATTTTTTATTTTTAAAAATTTATTTTTAATAATAACATATAAAAATATTTAAAAATAACTTTTACGAAGAAAAGTGCTGAAAAGCAAACGAAACCTACGTATGCAAACAACAGGCTGATGATTTCATTTGTTTTTTCACTGTTAAGCATTAATCATGTTTCTTCAATAATACAAGGATTGATTGAGTTGTTTTTTATATTTTTTATAAAAATATTTGTCTTTTTATTTTTAATTGTATTTAAATGTATATCAAAAATTTATTTGGTTTAAAAAACATTTTATCTAATTAATATTATTTTTTTAATGATCTTAATATATTAATGTTAAAAATAAAAATATTTATATGTTTTATAATATTCTTAAATAAAATATATTTAAAAAAAATATTTACATCACAATATCAAAAACATTTCTACACAAATAAACGGAAGCTTTAGCTGTGTTAATTTAGTAAAACTTTTCAATTTACTCGTTGATTTTCATTTATAAAAATTATATTTTAATATTTTAAAATTATAAGATATTTTAAAAAAACAACTACATCATAATATGAAGAACACTTCTACACAAATAAACAAAGCCTTAGATGTGTTAATTGAGTAACGCGTTTCAAATTACTCATTGATTTTCATTTATAAAAATTATATTATAGTATTTTAAAATTATTTTTCAAATATTTAAGGAATTGAATAGAAATTAGAATAAATAAATAAGTAAAAGAAAATATTCTCATGAAAGTAAAGTTCAGTAATTAATAATTAAATATTAATCATACTCGAACCATAATTTAATTTTTTTATTTTAAATAAAAGTTTTTCTGTTTTGTTTAAAATATTCAGGTTTTATTCTTATTTTTTAAATCAGGAAAAATGTTTTAGTTTAATTGCTTTCTTTCTTATGCTTTTATTTTTGTTAATTTGAAACATTGAGTTCTTTTTCTTATGTTCTGTTATTTTATTTTCTTTCAAATTTTTCTTATTTCAGCTTATTCTATAATATCAAGAATGATTTATAATATTAAGAAAATAAAATATATTCAGGAAATGTGAAAGGGCTACAGAAGATGGGTGTCGAATCATAAGAGATGTTATTGTTCATTGTTAACGCCATTACTAGCGGAGGGCTAGTGATAAATAAACGGCTAACGTAAAGAGATCCAATCGACCCTTATATTAGATGGAGGTAGCCGTTCAAGCATGTTTCATTCACACAGAAACTAACAGAATCAGTAACCCTATAAACAACCGGTGAGACTTAATAGAGGGCTATGGTGGAAATCCGTGTTAAATAGAATAACTTCCAACAAAAAATTAATAAAGTACAAAGAAAATTTTATAGCTATAGATGAAAATCCTCGTTTTCTTAGTTAAAATATTGGATGAAATTAAAAACAAAAAAAAATATTGAATGAAAAATGCCAACTATCAGAGATTGGTCAGAAATTACATGTTGATCATAAAGGAATGTCATTTTTTAAATAAAAAAAAAAAAGAAAACCCCTTCCCATTCTCCTTGATGGAGTTTTCAGGCATAATAAAATGATTTTTTTACCTTTAAAAACAAAAAAAAAATCATTAAAAATCATTTAACTTTAGTCAGTATTTTCAAGTATTTTATTTTTTTAATACACATTAAAATTATAAGTTTGATATTAGAGTTAAAAAAATTAAGTCATTGACACAGAGGTATTAATGCCTTTTTATATCAGTTTTTTTTTCTTGTAATTGTTGGTTTTATTAAAGGTGATAAAGTAATTTATTATTTTTTAAATTTAAAAAATTATTTTTTGTAATTGTTAGTTTTGTTAAAGGTGATAAAATAATTTATTATTTAATTATTATTTTTTAAATTTAAAAAATTATTGACATGTTGAAGACTTCATACATTTTGAGTGGCACATGCACCACCTTCCAGTGATTAAAAATATACTTCGTCTGTTTTATTATTCTTTTCCTCATGTTTTTTTATTTTATAAATGACGCATATTGACATGTTGAAGACTTCATACATTTTGAGTGGCACATGCAGCACCTTCTAGTGATTAAAAATATATTTTCTTTATTTTATTATTTTTTTCCTTGTGTTTTTTTATTTTATAAATGACGCATATCATATAAAAATATCTAATTTATCATTAGTAATTTTTTATTTTTTTTCATTTCTCTCTTCTACTCTTGAAAAAACTAAATTCAATCCTCATTATTGTTGGTGTTTTAAAATTCATTATTTTTATTTTTATTTTTATTTTTATTTATTTTTATATTAAAATTTTATTTATTTTCAATTTAATCCTTCGATTTTAATTTGCATACATAATTTTTATTTATTTGATCCTTCTACTTTTGATTTTTTATTTTTTTTCATTAGCTTTTTGGTCAAAAATTTTATAGCTTTAATTTTATTCTTCAAATTTAGTTTATGATTTTTTTCATTAATAATAATATTAATTTTAATCTGGTCATTCTTCATTTGATTTCTTATTTGTATTCTTTGTTATTTTGTCAAAGTTTTCATTATTTTTAATTTTATTCTACAAATCAAGTTTATAGTTTTATTTTATTTTAATAATAATAATAATATGGATAATGATAATCATAGTAATAATAATGACAATTATAATAGTTGTAGTAATAATAATAATAATAACGATAATGATAATGATACTAACAATATTATTAATAATACTAATAATAATGTTAATAATGGTGACAATAACAATAATAATTGATAATGATAATAATAATGATAATGATGATGATAAGAGTGATGATAATAAAACCAATAATAATATTAATAAAACCACTAGCAGTGATGAACTGATAATAATTGTAGTACTAATAATAGTTTTTTTATGATAATAATTATGGTAATGATAATTAATAATAGTAATAATTATGATAGTAATACTAATAGCAGTAATTGTGATGATAATAGTAGTAATAATAATAGTAACAAATAATAATAATAGTAAGATGTTAATGATGATAATAATAGTGATAGTAATAGTTTATTAAGATAGTAATAGTGATGATGGAGATGGCGATAGTGATAGTGATGATAATAAGGATAATAGTCATGATAATAATACTGTTATTAATAATGATAATGACAATATTACTTATTAATAACAGTAGTAATAATGACAATAGTAATAATAATAATAACAATGTAGCAATAATAATAATAATAATAACAATGATAGTGATAATAATAATACATCATTCAACATAAAAATTATTGGGGATTGAGTTTCATCAGTTTTTTATGTATGATTTCCAGTCTAATAATCAGAGTTACGGGTTTAAAAGATTGATGTGGCTCAATGTCCGTTTTTATTTTTTATTTTATTATTATTATTTTTTATTTTATCATTCAACATTAGTTTTTTTTTTCTAGGAACTAGCTATCCAAAGTTTCCTTAAACCTATTAAATAAATCAATTCATATTTAATCAATTCATACATAATTTTACCAAGAAAATCATGCTACATAAAGATCTAAGCTAAGAGATTTAAAAATTTTATTTTTTTATTCAAGTTTAATAATATTGTAAAAAAATCTTGATGCTCTTAATATTTTTTTTATATTATAAAAAAGAAATTGGTTTGGCCATGAATCAATAGACTAGTATAAAATATGGTACAAAGAAAACAAAAAAAACAAATTACAGGGGATACGTCTAAAACAGTGAGAGCAAGTGGAAATTCATGGATAAAGCATTCTCGAATGCGGTTGTAGTCAAGGAGAGACTAGAAATAAAGTATGCTTTGACGTTTAATTAAGATGCCCGTATAGATAGTCCAAGCACTAGAATTCTTATTGGATCGACAATGGAGACCTAGTCTTAGCACTGTTAATATGAAGCTAACTCTAGCCACACAACCCAAAAAAAAAAAACGTTTAGCCTTCGTCCGCAGCAAAAATTCCCGCTGGAAAGCCATCAAGAGCCGTCCTCGTACCTTAATAAAACCAATCAAGATCTGTGTGGTGAATTGTACATACAATTATAAAAGGGTGCTTTATTTAACTGTTTATATAAATAATAAATTAAATTAATATATTTGTTTAGTTAATTTTTTTCTTATTAATATCAGTATTAATAATATAAGCTTCCAGTCAATAAAGAAGCTAGGGTATTTTAAATTAAAAAGCAAATTATTAACAAATACTATATTATATAGATATACATTAAAAATTAATTCGAAACAAAAAACTTATATAAAGCAAAATTAATTTAAAAATACTTTTAAAATAAAAAATTTATATCATAATTGCTCTTTTTGAGTTTTTATAATACTAAAAATCAGTTGAGTTACATAATAATTATAAATTTTTCATATAATATAAAATTTATAATAAAATATAGATTAATTCATCAAAACTTATTTCATACCTCATTACCATGTAGCATGCTGTATATAATACATGGATATGGATTAAGATTGATAGTCTAAATTTATTATGATAAATCATTTTAAAAATTCATATAATATAAAATTTATAATAAAATATAGATTAATTCATCAAAACTTATTTCATACCTCATTACCATGTAGCATGCTGTATATAATACATGGATATGGATTAAGATTGATAGTCTAAATTTATTATGATAAATCATTTTAAAAAAATAATTTTTTTTTTTAAAAAAAAACCAACCTGGATTTAATAAAATTAGGCTTGCATGCACATGTTAATTATTCTCTATTAAAATATAAATTGTCTAATGAAAACAAAAAACAAAAAAAATATAAATTATTTAATTATTTATCCTGATTATTTTATTTAAAGACACATAAAAATTAACATCACAAAAAAGACTAATCTCAGGATAAAACAATTTTAATTCTGCATGTATCAATCTTTACTTGTTGATAATAATTAGAATATTTGCTTATTCATCCTGTGAAAAAATTTAATTTTATATTTAAATCAATTTAATTAGAAATGATATAACTCTTCATTAATTCAAAACAATCAAATCAATTTTTTTTTATATTCGAGGAAACTTTATCTCCCGAAAAGTATACTTTGTGGATTCAGGTAAATGAATAAAACTCTAGTTATTACATACTTTTACAAAAAATATATGCCCTACCTTAAACTCGAGATATGTTATACACATCTCGAATCATTTGCTACTATACTATGACATTGAGAGATAATCAAATCAATATTTATAATTAAAAAATAATTCAAAACAATAATAAAAAAGGGGCAATGGTTTGTTTTTTGCTTTTATGTGGCTCTATTATTGTTTTTAATAATTATGAAAAAACTCAAATTATAAATTAAGCAGCTAATCAAATATGTAATAAATTAAATGACCCCTTAGGTTAATAATTGTATACCATATGCCAGTGGTTAATACAAAAGTGTAATGCCAGCATCGTAGGTTTGAAAACAAATTTGTTTCTGTTTTTTTCCTTAAGAAGAGACGGGCAACTTGTTAATAGCAAGGGAAAAAAAACAATCCAGTTGCGTGAGTCTCTCTCATGCACATCCACCTCAGCATTTTAATAGGTATATAGCTTCTTTTTTTTATTGGTCATTTGATTTTTTATTTTTATTTTTTAATATTGATTTTTTATTGAACTGTATTATTCAATTAATTATTAATTAATTTCTATAATAAAATAAAAAAATTAATTCAACTAACTAGAATTTATAAATCAAATTATGAGTTTAACGAATTTATTAGAATAAATATAACTTTTTTTTCCTTTAAATTCTTTTTTGAATGAACCTAGTGGATAAGATTATTTCCAATCAAATCCTGTATACTTTCTAAATAAAGAATGATGTTGAACTTTTTTGAATTATCTAAATGATAATACCAAAAGTTTTGTCCCTTCTTTTTATATAATTTATAAATAAATGAAAATTATAAATCCAACTTGACAGGATAAAAAGCAGAAATGGGGCCCCAACGTTTTGTCCCTTCTTTTTATATAATATCCGTTTAGTTTGGTATTTTTTTAAGAAAAAAGAAAAAAAGAAAAAGGAAAAGAGGTGAAGGGTCGGGGAACCAGATTTCTGGAATGAAAGGAGAAACGAAGTGACACGTAAGTGCCAGGATGCATCATGCAACCGCGTACACGTCGCTGTCGGTTCATGACGGTGCTCTTTTCTGGCTGCCAATGGCAAGTTGGGAGTCATGACGGTGATGTGACCTTGATTGTGCCTGGCTGTTGTCTCGGTGGTCCCAACTCATTGAGTTCTTTTTGGATTTTTCTTTTTTAATATTTCAATGGATATTTTATCACTAATTAAAATAAGGAACTATAAGAAAAAGAATATTATATTTTTCAATATCGACACAAAACTACATTATATATTTTTTTGCATATGAGTTCACTGTAAGAAATTAAAAAAATCCATGTTGTAAAAAAAAACTGCAAAAAAATAAACAAACCTTTTATTATATCGAAAAGGTAACCAGATCATTACAATTATTAATAAAAAATACGCTGTTCAAAACTCACCAACGAATTTTTTTCAGATTTAAATATTTTATTAGTAATTTTATTGGTAATTAAAATAAAAAATTATATAAAAAATATAATTTGAATTAAATGAAAATCCAAATACTCTATGAAAAAAAATAAAGAAAGAAAATATGGTGAAAGGATGTCGATGGATTTGATTACGAGACGTGAAGAATAAGATAATTAGAAGGATAGAGATAATGGAAAGAACGAAGAGAGGGTATGAGAGGAAAGTTTTTTTAAAATATTTTATATGAAATTACTAAAAAACATATTTTTTTTTTGTTTTTGCTGCTAATTTCGTCACTAATTAGTGACAGAACCATCAATTCTTTTGATAATTAGCGACGGAAAGTCCCTTTCATAGATTCTGTTTACAATAAGCTCGTCACTAAAAAAACAATTTTATGACTGTGAAGTTATGGTGTCCATTTCGGACTAGATGGGAGAAGCAGTGGTGCTCAAAAAGTCCAAATAATGGTTTTTTATAATATAGAAATTTTTTTAAAAGTATTTTTCCTATAAATATATTAAAATAATATTTTTTATTTATTTTAAAAAATTATTTTTTATATTAGTATATCAAAATGATATAAAAATATTAAAAAATATTATTTTAAAAAAATAAAAAATAATTAAAAAAACACTTTTAAAACAAGAAACACACAAATTAAAAATTTCACAATTGGATAATTTACTTAATATTGTTTTCATTACGAGGCTCGCAGTTCCAGAATAACAAATTTTATAATTTCTTTTACTTTAACCATAAGAAAGTATTTATACTAATTTTCACATATTAAAATTAAATTTCTCATCTGAGTGATCTTAGGCACATAGTTTATTGATGAATGTTACATGTCTGTACTAGTTAGGTAGTTTGTATTATACTAATGAGATCTTAGATTGATGAAAAATCATTAAAAGTTATTTTATATGTCTTTTGATAAATTAATTTAAAAAATTAATGAAATAATAAAATTAAAAAAAATAACAAGTAGCTGATTTTAGGCCACTGGAATCTCTTAATTTAGTGAATGTTATGGTTGGAACTTGATACCTAGTTATTTTAGGCCACTAAAATCTCTTAATTTAGTGAGTGTTATGGTTGGAACTTGATACCTTGTTATAGTGTATCATAAGTTCTTTGACTTAATAGGTCATTTACCCAAATCAAAGTTGTGGATTAAGAATTATGATTTTTGAAAGTAAATCACTTGAATTTGTAATTTTTAGATTTATAAAAATAAAAATATTTTTAAAGGTATTCTCGGTTAAGTGAAGAGTGCAATTTACCCTAAATATTTTATGAACCCTAAGTTTCTTGTTTCAATGTTAGAGTGTTTTTAATATTTTTTTTTGATAATTCTTATGAATTTATGAGAAATTATTTCTAATTAGTGAAATTTAGTAGTTAATAACTGAATTTTTATTTTGGAGATTGAGAAGCTTTTATAGTTTGGTTTTAATATTTTTAATATACTAAATTTATTTTTATTTAGAACTTGAATACATGAAAGGTGTTTTATAAAGAACTTGATTTTCATGTGAATTAATTTATTTACTTAATAAATAATTTTCTAAAAATATCCTCAATTAATAACACTTCTACTTTAATTATACTTGGAATACTGCTATACTTGAAATAAAAAAGTTTCTTATCCTTTTAGAAATGCAAAAAATGCAAAAAAAAGGTTTAAAAACATATAATCAACTCGAAATCAAAATTTTTTCAGAGCTCAAATATATTTTTAGGTGTTTTTAAAGTAATAAAACATATAATTTTAACTTTTCTTATCATATAAATCATTTGACACAAAATAAACTGTTTCAGTGATCAGAATCGTTGCAAACAATAACTTTATCTCTCTAAACTAGAATCTAACAACCCTTTCTCCTACACTACAAAAAACTAAAAAAAAGATGATATTAAAATATAATTTTTGAAAATTATACGACCAATTACCTAATAATTTAAAAAGATATAAGGACTTAAATAAGCTTTTCAAATAAATTTCAAAGTTATTATTTATATTATTTGTGTTTTTTATTTAAGCTATTTGTTTTTCGATCAACTCTCATAAAAAAACATATAATTAGGTTTTTATTTGGATTTAATTGTGCAAAAATAAAATTTGATGATGAAATTAAATTTTTTTAAATATTTTATTATTACAATTCAATGTGAATTGAGTTGTGAGAAGATGGACAGTAAAAAAAGTTATAATAAAAAAAGTCACATACTTTATGTGTTTAAGCTACCTTTCTATCTTAAAACAATTTTAGTTTGACTCGCATCATAGCTTAGGGCATGAAAATAACCTTAGTTAATGTTTTTCGCCTGTTGTGTGATGAAAAAAATCATAATTGAAATAAAATTCGATCTCCTTCCCCATTGCTGTAAAGTTCAAAAAATGTGTTCAAGCTGCCTTTCTATCTTAAAAAGTAATGGAGACTAAGATCTACGTGGATGTGAGTAAGAGGAAAAGTCCATACATGGTGATCCATGTTTTCTTTTCTCCAGGTTTAGGTCAAAAGTTGCTGGCAGAGCCGACAAAAGTTTATCCATGGCCATTGCATCTCACGTCATCATCAGATCTACAAAGTTTGGATTTCATATGGCTGTAAGATATACATTTTTTTTTTATCTGATTTGATTGGTATATTTAATTTTTTTTAAAAAATTAATTAGAATTTTTATTTAGATGTATTTGATTGGTATATTTAATTTTTTTAAAAAAATTAATTAGAATTTTTATTTAGAAAATTTGAAGGATATTTTAATTTTTTTATAAAATAAAAATAATTTATAAAAAATTATTTAGAATTTAAAATGTTTAGGATATTCCAGTAGTTTACATGTTTTTTTATAAAAAATAAAAATATAAAAAAATTATTTAGATACTTTAGTTTATTTTTTATAAAAAAATAATTAGTATTTTTATTTAGGATATTTCAAGGTAATTTAATTTTTTTTTATAAAAAATTAAAAACATTTAAAATTCTTTAAGAGTAATTTAAAAAATAAAAATAATTTATTAAAATAATTAATTAGAATTTCTGTTTAGAATAATTAAATGGTGGTTTAAATATTTTTAATAAAAAATAAAATAATTATAAACAAATTAATTAGAATTTTTATTTAGAATACTTAAAGGTAATTTAAATGTCTTTTATAAAAAAATTATAAAAAGATTAATTAAAATTTTATTTGGCATATTTCAATAGTAATTTAAATATATTTTTATAAAAATAATTATTTTTATAAAAATAATTAAATAGACATGGCTAACAAATTTAATTTTATTGAATTTAGCATAACAAACAGATCTAATTTACTTGAATTTGTCTAAGTTTTTAATGACTAACAGACTCATTTTGCTTAAATCTTGCATAATTATCAAATCTAAAAAACTTAAAAATATTACCTATACTATTAATATTTTTTTGATATTTAAAAAAAATTTAATATTACCCCTCCTATGAAGGGCAAACTAACATACTAGTTTACATTAATTCATGTTTTTTTACTTGTAAAATATTTATGTTTATAATTCATTTATAGGAAAAAGAAAAACAAACAAATCTACCCACTAAAAATTATTTTTAATGTAAATACATAAAAACAATTAATTATTATTATTATTTTTTTTTTTGTATACTTCAGATATAAAAATGCAACCATTAATTTTTCATAAAAACAAAAAAGAAAGAGATGCATCACACAATCAGACAAGAAAAGGGTATATAAATTAAGAAAAATTATGATGGGTGTTCTAATCAAATGATAAATATATTCATATAATCTTCAAGTATTCCATAATTGAATAAACAATTGGGCAAAACTTATCACAATTTTCATGTTTCTCTTTTTAAATCACACATTACAAATTTGATCAGGATTTTAACATCAGCTGTTCAGGTACCAGCCCGGAATGCAAGAAAATCTGCTTATACACCTAGACAAATAAACTGGAACGATCTGATGCAACTCACAAGAAAAACCTCCTCCGGCTGGTGTCCATTTCCGGCTGAAATTCAAATGAGAAGAAATACGAACAGTTTCATAATCTCACAAAATTTGGAGGCAAAAAAAGCATCAACAAATCAAATAAATATATATACCAAACAGAAACCGTTCAAAAGCTACCTTGTGAACCCATTCATATTCACCACCTTTGGTATCAAATGTTCCATGTTGAAGACTTCTCAACTTCAGTGTAAATCTAGGACCACACTCCTGCATGTTTAGAGGATAACTATTGGCACACAGACTACCAAGATAATAGGGGTTTCAGACAGAGATGTTTGGGAAAAATTGAGACCCATAACTTGGATGGAGTATCCAAATGTAGTTGAAATTATCAAGGGCCTAGCTAAAGTTCCAGATGCGTTTGATGTTTCACTAGTGCCCTAAGGCAGAATATTAAGATTACAAGGTTTGACTCAGTTCATAGAGTTAATCAACAAGAAGAGAAAAAGACAAGTATAACTTATGATCCTGGTAGAAAGGATATCAACTCCACAATGAAAAATGTTAACAACAAATTTAATAGGGAAACATAACCTGAAGGCGTGCAATCACTTTCTGTTGAGAGATCTTCCCATCCTTGCCATCTTTATCTTTTTTACCTTTTGAATCACTCTTTTTACTCTCTTTGGTTTCAAAGATGTAACTGTGCAAGTAATAGTTGGAAAACTCTATTGGAAAGGTGTTCATAGAAAAGAAAAGAAAAGACTACCCACAGGTTTATTCTTGGAAAAATTTAATGAATCCAAAGCATACCGGTGATGCCGGAAGAATATATAATCACGTTGATTGTGAAAGGTTACAACTCTTCGACCCCGGAAATTCGGTTCTTGCGGGAAAAGTGACTGTATTATTCTGGAGGGTACATATGAACAAAAGAATGTTTTATTAAGAAGAAAACCAGTGTAAGAAGTCAACAAAGAAAATGCTACATGGAAAAACTGATAGATCATACAAACCACACTGAAAACATGGATAAGTTATAGAAAACAAAAGCATTATCATTTTTGTGGGAAGATAGCACATATGATCACACAGCTCAACTCATTCTTCCGGTCAACTATAGTGAGGAAAATTTAGATGTTTTCTAACATGCAACATGAAGAAAATTTAATACCTCCCTGCACGATGTCCCAGACGAGTTGTAAAGTTAGTCAAGACCAGCTCGGGCTCATGACTGGTGGGATTTCCATGATTCTGCAAGCAACACAAGGCAGCAAAGGTAAGACGTTACCCTCCTAGAAACTACATCAGACAAAACTTAAATCACCCTCAATACCCTGTAAAATAAGATCAGCTTATTCTAATCCATTGAAACCTAATTAGATAACATTTCTAAAACCACATTTCTCTCTTCATTGATCAATTTCTCTTGGATTTGATATTATTTCTCCAATAAAACAGGCCACGTCCACTTAAAGACCAGACAAATTAGATTTAATTGATGAGAAAATAGATACAGTTTATTGATGCAGAATCATCAAGGACTGTAACTTTCTTCAGTAGATGAATAAAATCAATTCATTTTAGAATAGAAGGTAACATTGCATTAAATAAAAGTTATATATCAATATCCACAAGGTCAGCCATAAACCTTGATATCCTTGCGTAGAACAAGCCGTGAGAGTTTGAAATGGGCAGTAGGGCCATCAGGCAAGCCAATGATCAAGAGAGCATCTACAAACAGTCTGAAAATTGTTAAGATTCTGATAGAAAATCGCAGTCACCCAAGGTTTTATCCATTGATAAATGAAATCTATTTCCAACTTAATAGTTATTGGAATAGGAAATCACGGTAAGAACGTGCATATCCTAGGCAATTTGGCATGTATTCTGTATTGAAAACTAAGAAGTACCACTCACCTGGTTCCCTGCGGTTGGTGTGAACAACTATAAGAGAAGTAAAATCCTGCTTCTTTGCATATTCTACAATCTACAAGAATGTTATGCACATCTTAATAAGAGATGAAACACTACTGCTAGGCATATTATATTAGAACGAGTGAGAGGGAAGGACAACCAATAAAAAGCACCTTTTTCAAGTCGTAAGTTCCTCTCTTGTAATAATGTGCATTTGGGATCACCTGGAGCAGTTCTGATATAAAAGCCGGTCCCCTCTGTAGACCACAAATGACATGTAAAGGCAATTCAACCATATCACAAGTGCAGGGAGAGATTTAAATTGGCATCAAAATAATTTTCATCTTCCATGGCTATTCAATGACAAAACAAATTAAAAAGAGATTACGAACTTACAGTAGAGTTAAAACGGGAAGTGGTGATCAATATCTTCGGAGTCCGTTCACGTTTTAAGATGGAGCTAAATTCGTCAGCATCATTGCCAGCGAATAGCTATAAACCAAGAGAATTAACACATCAGCTAAAAGAAGCATTTGCTATTTTGGCCATGAGTAGAAATAGCTGATTCCATCGCTGTGCATGAGCTATGAGTTAGTACCTCCTCGTCGTCAGGCTTGCATACAGTCTCGTCATTCTCTCTAGTATTTTCAATGGTGCGTGGAATCTTCCTTGGAGGAGGCTGCAGAATAATCACACCACACCAAATCAATTCTGATTAACAAAGAACAAAAACCCTAATGTGATATTTCAATTGGGGACCTGACCTCCTCACCGAGCTCGAGAGCTCGCTTCTCTTCGGCGTCTCGGGCTTTAAGCTTCTTGCGTTTCTCGACTTTCTTTTCATGCTTGAGTTTGGCGTGTACAGCAGATCTCTTCTCCTTGTTCTTTATCATTGACGGGAGTATTTCTCTCCCTTTCCCCTTCTCCATCTTCTTCTTTTCCTCCTTTTTGTCCAACTCTACATCGCTGCCATATTCTTCCATAGCCTCGCTTTCGCTCTTCCTTCTCTTCCCCCCCATTTTTTGCTAGTTATTTTCGCTTTATAGATACAAAAGTTTCCAGTAGCAGCATACACCGTAGAAGAAGAAGAAGTCAGTGAAACTAGGGTTTTTGAATCGGGCAGGGTATTAGAAGAGGATTTGTTTATGGGCCGGAGAGGCAAAGCCGTCAATGCAGAGGCCTGTTCTTATGTAAGAAGAAACGACATGTAATTTGGTTGGGGTAAACGACTGCTGAACTAATAACTATTCGTTGTTCCCTATGAAACACGTGTCAGTCAGAATATAAAGCAGAGCTGCCTGATTAGGCGTTCAAGGAAGCTGCTGTCTTTCCATTCTACAAATTAGGAAAATGATGATTTTAATCAGAATACAAACGTTTTTTTTTTTAATATTTTTTTTATTTTTTTTCATTACATGCGCACCTTTTTATATGTGGATTTGCGTTTTTTTAAATTTATTTTACAGTTTTTCGATCTGAAAAAACTTATTATATGTTGCTGTTGTTGTTATAGTGTTAGTTTTGATAAATTGTTTTAAAAAATAATATTTTGATGAATTTTAATGCAGAAGCATTAATTAGATAACACGATTTTAACTAAAAAGAAATATTTTTTTAAATCTTATTTCCAATCATCTAGATTTTTTTTTATTAATTCTAATTGCTTATAATTTTTATTACATCAATAAAATCTTTTTTATATTTATTTTAGATTTTTTTCATCGATTTTAATTGCTTATAATTCTTATTTAATTAAAAATACACAAAAAAATATAATTTTTCATTAAAAAAAAGCATGTTAACAAGAAAAGAAATAATTATACCAGATTTTTTAAAAATAATTGAAATAATGACTTTTCTTGCAAGGAATAAATTTCTTGTTGTATAATTAACTTGTTTTTTTGAAAAACTCCTTGCGAGATATCTTAGATATACATATATGTTTCAATTTATCAGCTTAATCGTTAATTAATATTAAAAAAGTTTCTAACATTTATTAATATATACAATTATTGATTTATTTTATTAAACAATCCTCATAAAATTAAAAGTTTGTAATGATTTAAAGTGCTATCTACTCTATTTGTGTCCGTCTCTTTTAATTACACAAGTGGAAAATTGAGTATAATAGCATAGCATCATTTAATTTTAATTTTAATTTTAATATAGTACATGGAAATTGGGGGGAACGAAGTTAAAACTTAGCCAAATGAAGTAACAGACAATGACTTCTCTATAAATTCAAATGGTGCTCGTTCACGGTAGACTCGAAACTTTTTTGCCTCCAATTTCACTGCAGTACTGCCTTGAATAACCAGCCTCCGGCCACCAAATAATTCACTTAGGGAGAGCATTTATTTATGGATTACTCCTTGAAATTGTTGCTGGTATCTGAGCTTCGGTGTCACAGTGTTCCTCTTCCCTGGCTAGGTGGGCTTGCTTCTCTCCACAATCCCCTGCTTCAATGCTTTTACCCCAAAGTAGAGTGTACAGACCTAGTATGACTAGGACAGAACCCAGGACACTGCTCGTTAAAATTAAAGAATGTTAGGAACAGTAAATAATCTGTTGTAAAGTAAAAGCATAATGCATGTAATGAAAGGAAACAACCTTCCCAGATAAAGTTGTTCATGCAGGATGGAGAAATCAAACATAGCAGCAAATATCTGTGTGAAAGGGGTGAATGCTGATGTGAACACAGGACCCCTTTGTTTGACGCACCATGACATGCCAACATAGCACAAGCCAGACCCTATGATTCCCTGTGCGAACAAGTGAAACGGTAATATTTCAAGCCTCCTGTGCCAACTGAAACTAATGAAACTTATTCTCTCTTGATATTGAATGAAGCACGCAACATTAATTTAAGCTACCCGGAGAATACTTACGGCATAAAGGACGCTTAAAATCTCCAATTTTGTTCTCAGAATCCACATGGAAAAATTCCTTTCAGTGCTTAAACTCAAGACAGCAGACTGGATTGCGCCCAAGAAGGATATAAGGGCGGTGCTAGAATATTGAAATGGGTAACTTTCGCTAATCTTAGCTTGAATGAGGAACCACAAAGACCACATGAAGCAGCCTGCAAGAGAAAGTATCGAACCAACCACCCACCTTTGTCTCTTCTTCCCTGAGATCATAGTGTCAGCATGGTTTAGGATGTCAGTTGTAGCAGCTTTTGAATGTGAATTGGTTAATGGGATTCCCTTATAAAAGATTAATAGGACAGCTCCTCCCATGCATATAAGTGTACCTAACACCTTTGTTCTTCCTGCCTTGCTTGTCATGCTCGCTTTTTCTATACTGGAAAGAGTTTTAACACCAGTTACCAAGGAATATTATTTTTGGTCAGAAAATGCAGTAAACTACTCACTGCTTGCCGCGCTTACCCAAAAAGTAGTGCTAGTATGAACGTGTTTACAGGGACCGTGTTGAGGAATGCACAGGCCAAGGTAGCAGATATATACTCAAGTCCCTTAAGGAACAAATATTGTGTGAGAGCTAACCTGATAGACATCAATAATTCTCAGAGAATCAGAGTCTCTAGTACTCATAATCATGGCAATTGTAGTTACATATTGCGAAGCATAACGCACAGAACCACCTTGAAGATTACTAATATAGTTTAACTAACCCGAAAAGGGCACCGAGGAAGAGGTGGCAGAAGATGGAAGCTGTTAGCCTAGGTCTGCTTTTCCTGCAATCAAACTAGCTATATTACAGACCCTTGTAAGAACCTTTGAACATCAAAGAAGTATTTAGTCCATGCTCCAAACTCGGTGATATTTCCAATGAAGGAGCAACAGAGAAAATAACTAGTTGACAGACGTCAAAATCGTGCTTAGAGGAGCTAAACAAGCATGAAATAATAATTGTGCAGCAGCTGAAAGACTACCTTTCCCAATAGTAAGAAACAGGCGCCAAGAAAATTGCAGAAGTTGATAGTCGGTATGTGGCAATAACCATACTGTTCGTTCCTTGATCCAGAACCTTTTTAAAAAGCACATTCACTATTGCGAAGGCAAAATTAACGACCACCATTCCCACAACAGGCTTCCATTGTCCTCCGTCACTCATGTTTTCTCCACGAGTGCAGTTTAAACAGATATTTTGGAGAAGCAGTAGTTGAAGAATAGTTAGGTCCTCTCCAAAAGAGATACAAGTGTGTGCAATGGTAGTGTAATCGGACTGATAGCCTTCATCTATATATAGGAACACCACTTTCCGAAGGGAAAAAGCATGATTACATAATCGTCCGAGTACCGACTTTCCATTTCTTTAATCAGTATTCGCTTCACGCAATCTTTTGTCAGACCTTTTTTTTTTTGTTTTATAGTCAGTGAACACGAAATCAAATTCTAAGCTAATATTTAAGCATCAAATGACCTCATAAAGTTGTCACGACTTTTGGTAATTAATATGGCTGATGACCGTATATATTTAGCAGAAGGAAGGCTCTATGTCACTTGGCCTTTCTGCTATTGAGCATGTAGTGATTTAAATATTCAGTAAGCAATAAGCATCTTCTCTGAAGGAGGCAGATATGATCCAAGTGTCCCTTTCTGCAAAGTATCTAATACTTTCGAGCACAGATCAACCAACTCTTTCAGCTTGGTGAATGGAAGAACATTGTGTCAAATCTTAAAAGTAAGATTAGTGCCACTATAATGGGGTCCTTTGTAGCTGTAACTTGTTCAAGCTATGTTTTTTCCCTTCTGTCACGCATTTAAAAGCCTAGTTTTGAAAGCTTTACGACTACGCTACCAAAAATTCTATAAATATAAATATAAATAAAATTACTAATAATTTTTTTATTGATATTTTATTGTGATATTTATTGATAAAATTTTTTCTATCATTAAAACTATTGATATATATATCAAGAGAAATAATTTGTTGGTATGTATTGAGAGAATCCTAAACAAAATATAAAGAATTAAAAAAATAAATTGTGTCATGATGTGTAAGTTTTTATAGACAATTTTACTGATGGAGTTACAGTCGAATTCAAACTAGACTATCCATATAATGACATGTCAAACATATTGATAGAATTTCCAACAGAGCGATAGATGAAATAATTCCATCGAGAATTTCATTGATAATATTTAATATATAACTAAATATTGAAATAATTCCATCAAAAATTTTATTCGTAATATTTAATATATGACCAGGTATTGACCCTTCCGTATCCCCCCCCTCATCTAAACAAACCCCCTTTCCAAAAAAAAAAACATTAACAACTAGCTCCCTCCCCCCAAACACCCCCCCTTTATCTCAACACAAACTTTTCTAGTCTTAAAATTCATGTTTTGATTTATTATAGATTTTTTTTATTTTTAATAAGTAAATCTATCTATTTTTAATTTTAATAAAATTTTAAAATATCAATTTTATTATTGAATATTTTTTTAGTATATATATTTTGTTTAGGTGTTTACTTGTTTTATTGTTTTTTCTCAAACATGTAGTATGGATTTATAATTTTGTACTTGTTTGTTTTAGATTTTGTGAAATATTATTTGTTTGTAAATTGTTGAAAGTTATGTCGAATTATCGATGTAGATGTGTTGTGATGAAATAAATAATAATTTATTTAACATGTATGTTTTAATTTTTTATTAATTTTATTGTCAATTTGTAATTTCCGTAAGTTAATGAATATAAATTTGTATGTATGTAGATAAATATTGATAATGAATATTTAAGAAAAGTTTGACATTAAGCTGGATAATCTAACTAATATTTTTTTGAATTTATTTACTTAATATAATTAATTAATACATGTTGTTATCATTATTTTATAGAGATTTGATAGAAGTCATAGATGATCAGTCATGGATGTATCAAGATTCACCCTAAGGATGACAGATGATGAATTATTGTAATGAGGTTTAGAGTTTTACTAATTTCTCAACATTTATTCTAAGAGTAGATATGATATTAGGTGTCTATCCAAGAGGTGTAAAAATAAAACGTTTCTTCATCCAGATGTTGTAATAATGCATCTTCTATACAAAAGGTTCATGGAGGATTACTTGTTTTGGTATGCACTCAGAGAACTGTTTATTCGTAATGAGAGCATGGTAGAGAGGATGACCAGGTCAACTTCTAGTGTTAAAACGTGCATGAAGTTATAAATGACAATAGTAATCCTTACATGAATATGGTTATGGATGCAATGAGAATAAATTAAGGTAATGACAACCAATATCCAATCCTAGAAGAAAAATCTAATGCAGACGCGACCAGATTTTTTCAACTTCTAAAAGATTCTGATGAACCATTATAAGATGGCTATACAAATAATAATAAATTTTCAACCATTGCAGATATGTTTACCGTCAAGTCGGATTATGGGGGGTTGAGTGAGGCCAATTATGATAGACTTGTAGAATAAACAAGAAAAATTTTACCTGAAGGGAACACACTGAAAGAGAACTTCTATACTGCTAAGTCCATGATGAAACCCCTTGTGTTAAGATACTAGAAAATTAACATGTGTCTAAATTTCTATAAGCTATATTACTTTGAAAATACTAAGTTAACCGAGTACATGACATGTGAACATTATTTCCATTATAAACCTAGAATTGACATGAGAAAGACTCTTGTAGCATATAAAAAACTTAGATACTTCCTAATCACACATAGACTTCAGAGGTTATTTATGTCACCAAAGACTGTTGAGCATATGATATGACACCAAACACATGATGCGTTGGATGAAGTGATGATGTATCCTTTGATGGTGAAGCATGAAAACACTTTAATAGTGTGCATCCTCACTTTTTAATTGAATAAAAAAACCTGCGTCTTGGGCTGTGTATAAACGAATTCAACCCATTTAGGTCATTTGCTGCTATTTATTCTTATTGGCTGGTTATACTCACAATTTACAACTTGCCACCGGAGATGTGTTTAAGGCCAGAGTTTATGTTTTTATCTACAATCATACTCGATCCTAACAATTTGGGCCGTAATATAAATGTTTATCTTCGACTATTGATTGATGAGTTGATGTAGTTGTGGTCCTCCAGGGCTTTGACTTTTGATGTATTGAGAAAACTAGATTTTCTTATGAGGATAGTTTTTATATGGACTATCAATGATTTTTTAACTTATGGAATGATTTTTTATTGGAGCATGTATGGAAAACTAGCATGTCCATGCTATATAGAAAACAACAAGGCATTCACGTTAACAAATATATGTAATTTTTTTTTTAATTGTTACCTTCGTTTTTTGCCAACACATCAGAAATACATAAAGAACATAAATGATTTTTTTATTGGTAGAGTTGAAAAGAACATCGCATCCTTTTTTTTTAAAGAATTGCATGACGTGGTGTTAGAGTATGATGACATTGTGTTTTGAAGTTTCATGGTGTTAGAGTATGATGACATTGTGTTTGGTTTCTAATTCAGTAAGCAGAAGTTTCATGGTCTTGGTTTGATTCACAATTGAGTAAAGTGAAGTATTTTTTTAGAGTTTTTTTAATTGGAAGACCAATCTCTTTCGGCATAGTTTTTCTAATTGGAAGACCAATCTCTTTCGGCATAACCTTGATATCATACATATAAAAAAGAACGTGTTTGAAAACATTTTCAGCACAGTCATGGACATGAAAGGGAAGACAAAGGACAACATCAAAACTAGAATGAATATAATGTTTTTTTATAACTGTAAAAATATAGAGTTGGTTTTTGATGGGTCATGGGTTGCAAAGCCTAGAGCAAGCTTCGCTTTAGAGAAGAATGCATAACTCCTAGTCTACTAGTGGCTTAATACTCTATGCTATCCTGATGGACATGCCTCGAATATATCAAGGTTGGTTAATCTAAAAAAATACAGATTGTATGGAATGAATAGCCATGATTGCTAGATATTTATGCAAGCACTCATTTTATTAGCTTATTGTGATATGTGACCAAAGGGAATATGGGATGCACTCACGAAGATTAGTTATTTCTTTAGAGATATATGTTTTAGCAAATTACAGACACATCACATTTAAAGGTTTGAATATTATCGAGACAATATTCAAACTTGAGATGATATTCCTTTCATTGTTTTTTGACTTGATAGAGCATCTACCCATACATTTATCATATGATGCAAAAGTTAGAGGCCTAGTCCATTATAGATGAATGTATCCATTTGAGATATTAAATATTATAGATGCAATGTAATTATTAATGCATTTTTTATTGTTTTTTAATTAAAAATATTTATTTAATTCCATGTAAGTATTTGTTCAATCTTAAAAAAAAAAGAGTTAAGAACAAGACGTATATTAAGGCTTCGATATGTGAGGCCTATATTGTTGAGGAGATCTCAACATTTATCTCGTACAATTTCAAGCCTTATTTAAGAACAAGAATTAATTGTGTTCCATGACATGATGATAATAGTGAAGTGCTTTCTAGTGAGAACTTATTAATATTCTCCAATCTTGGATAAATGATAATAGTGAAGTGCTTTCTAGTGAGAACTTATTAATATTCTCCAATCTTGAATGACCCATACCTAAAAATATTGTAAGGGGAAGATATTTGTCTAAAATAGAGTTAAAAAAACATATAATTATGTGTTATTTAATTACGATGAACTAAGATATTTTTATTCAAAAAGTATATATAATACTTAAACTTTTTCATAAATGGACTATTTATCTATTATAATATCACAAACTCAAACAATTTTGAAAACCTTGTGGGCAACATTAATAATATTTATTATCTAATAACTTACAACTGACTGAATCTCAAATCTTTTGATTACAAGATGAATAATTTGTCACATGTTTCAAAACATATATAAGTACTATCAAAACTTATTATTTATCATGGTAATTAATTTTATTACAGAATTCTCATTCACTGTTAATTGTTGCACTTGATGTACAAGGTTTATTAAGTGTAAAGGAATGCTAGTGTTTCATTGTCTTTACTAAGCCTGAGTCTTGAAAGAAAAGTGAAGTGCTACAATGTGTATTTTATCAATAACTATATGTTTCGTACTGAAGAATACGGGCATGGAAGAAGACTGTCAATAACTATATGTTTCATACTGAAGAATACGGGCATGGAAGAAGACATATAATAGTGGTGTCTGTGTTAAGGGATGGACTTGTAATGAGTTTGAAGTCGACTATTATGGTAAATTAAAAAAGATCGTTGAATTGTAATATCATAATGAGCATAATATAGTATTTTTATTCAAATATTATTGGTATGACATCTTTGACAGAGGAATCAGAGTAGATCCCCATTATGGTCTGGCCGAAATTAACTCAAAAGTTAAACTCCGCAATATAAATGAAGTCTTTGTTTTCACCAAACAATGTTAGCAAATTTTTTACACATACACCCATTCTTTTAGAAAGGGTCGATCAAGAATTGATTGATTATTCATTTTAAAAATGAAACCCATGGGCCATGTTGAGGTTGTTTAGGATAAGAATGAAGACACAAGTGTGAGAGATGATATCTTTCAAGTTAATGAGTCGGTTGAATCATTTCAAGTTGCTCCATCAATTGACTTAGAAAAAAATTCAAATTTTCATGTCTTCGATAATAGTTTTATTGATGTTGACGTTAACATAGAGGAGTTAACGTTGACATTGAGGAGTTAAATGTTGTTCTAAACTCCAGTGGACAAGCACAAGTTGATGAAGATGATGATGATATCAATGTTAAAGATTGCAATGGTGCTAATGATGATTCAATTAAAGAAGAAGAAAATAATTCTGAGTAACTATTAGAATATGAAAGTGTAAATGAATTTTTTATCATGTAATATTTATGGATAAAATTTTATACAAATAAATAATTATTTTATATTTGTTATATGAAGTTGTGAATTGTTGTTATTATATTGTGTGTGAAGCTTTCAATTTAAGTGTTTCTAAAAAGGATAAACAGGTAACACAAACACAATTTATCATTCATCATGCACATCACCAATGGAAAGATTGACAAACTGTGTTCATAGGTGTATTTCAGAAGGGAAAGGAATTGTTCCCATCCCACATCATCGATGGAAGCATTGATGGAGACATTTCATCAGTGTGTTCCATAAGCAAAGGGAATTGTTCCACAATCATTGATGAAAATACCGATAGACACAAACCATCAATGTATTATAAAGGTGAAGGGAACTGTTCCCACATCACCAATGAAAACACTGATGATTTGTGTTCGATGGTGTTTTTCTAGAGGTGAAGGGAACTATTCACATCCCATGTTGGTGATGTCAATTAAAGACCTTTAAGCCAGTTACAGGTTATCGAGGGAATTACCGACGGACCACCAGTGGATCACGTAACCTAAAGTGCGGATAATTAATGCATCTCTGATCGTATATACTTTTTAATATTAGCAAGGGAATTATCGACAAATCACCAATGGATTGTGAAAATTTTAGTACAAAATTAAAATTTGAGAGCAAATTTATCTAATGGACTGTGAAAATTTTAGAGGGCTTTTTGAAAATTTTAGAACAAAATTAAAATTTGAGAGCAAATTTATCGAGAGAATCATCAATGGATTAATTAAAAATAATATATTTTTAATTAATTCATCGGTAATTCTCTTGGTAAAAACACAATATAAAACCCAAAAAGTACCCTATTAGTTCATTTTTTCCCTCTCAATTCAAGTGATTTTGCTTCAATTTCTAGTTCTATTTTCATTTTCAAAGTTTAAAAGGTTTGTATTGTGGTTCTCTTCACTTGTTATGATTTTTTATTTTACATCTTTTCTTCGGTTTATTAACAATATATTTTTATTTTTTTTATATTATACATAGATAAAGTTTAAAAGTAAACATACTCTTAAGGTAAACATTTTTCATTCCTATAATCTATAGTTTTTTTTTGTATTAATTTATTGCATATTTTATTGTTTTTATTGCAATAATGATTGATTGCTTTGTTGAAGTTTAATTGTTATTATTGAATTTTCTGCATGAATGCTAATTGAATATATAGGATTAAATTTAATTGTTTTATCTTAATTTTATTATATATATTGCACAATAAAGTGTTTGATTATTTTGTTGAATTTTAATTGTTATTGTTAAATATGTATAGATGTCAGTTGAATATATAAAAATAAATTTTATTTATTTTTCTAAATTTTATTGTTAAATTTGTATAGATGTTAGCTTATATACATCATTTTTTTCTCTATTTTATGATTAAAAACATAATATTATTACATTGAAAATAAGATGAAATTGAATAATCTAAAATTTTTGGTATAAATAAAATAAAATCAATATGTTTGTGGCATATATCTTGTCAATATTTGCAAGTTTGAATAATTTGGGTAGTCTCTAGTATATATAAGGTGCTGCGATTATTATTTTTTTAAAATCAAATTTGATTATGTAATTATTAATCAAATTTATGTTGATGTGTAGAACAAAATCAATAACACATCATGAGCACATGGTCGCAGCTAGTTCTTCTGGCAGCAATGATGACATGTCATTAGATGCCGACCAAGAAGAGTCACTTGCGGTGACTCGAGATGCTACTTCTTTTAATGCAATTTCACAACATAAAGGCGATGTGCCTTCAAAGCGGGATCAATTCACCAACAAGTATGAGACACATTGGAAGGATGACTTTTCAATATAAGTTTATTTTGATTTAAATTTTTTTCTTTTAACGTAATTTATGAACAACTAATTAATATTTTATTAATTTTATTGTTTTTCAGGTTCACTAATATTGAGGCTATCCAAGTAATAATATCAGGGTTTAAATTATCGATGGAGATTCCATTGTTTCAAGACATCCTGATACGAGACCTTATATCGATTCATGGTTTAGAAGATTTGAGGTTAATGTTAACTTTAAATTTTAACTAATTTGTTTGTTATGTTGAAATTATTCATTTATTTTTAATAAATTATTTATATACAACAAAAATTGAAGTGGGATAGCGTGAATGACAATGTTGTGAGGAGAGTATGGGAGAATCACGCAACAATTAGGTAACATAAAAAGTGATACAATATTTTTTAAAAAATTTTTATATATTAAAATCTAATTTTTCATTAACTCATATAAAATTCATTTATAGATGTAGGTTACGTGACTTTTGGTATAAAGCGCAAAAAAAAAAATACACAAGAGATAACGGTCTACAAGGCTGAAATGATATGGCGGTTTAAAGGGATTTTAGGTTGTCATACATCCAAGAGGATATATGGGCACAATATATCCAGTACGTGACATCTGAGCAACTTACATGACACTTATAGTTCGATGCCTAGAATCGGAACTAGCAAATTCATGGTTCGTTTGCCATGCACACTAGTGACTTCGTTCCATTCATTGCATATCAAAACGGATGGTAATATTAATTTTAATGACATCTATCTTTAATTAATTTGTTGTTATTTATAAATATATTTAACTTGTAATATTTTTTTCTTACAAGCTATGTCTCCTAGAGTCAAGTTCAATGAAGCTTTTTATAGAGATGCATGTGCGGAGTGAAGACCGTCAAAAAAGGGTGTAACGGTTCATCGACAACCACGCTTTCAGCACTTCTTAGTTTGTTCGTTCAACCATTTTTTTTTGTAAGTTATTATTTTCTTGAATTGAATTTCATGATTTTTTTTTAAATTTTCAAGAGACATATAATAGCCAGTTGATGAAGAGATATGAGGACGATTCTTTGACCCCCTAGGATTTCAATTTGAATTTATAGTTAGAGGCAGGATCGTCTGGGGGACTCGATAGAATCGGGAGTACGGACTCTCCAATACTAGGACCAAGAACTTGCGGGTGACTCTTAGTGTCTCAACCGTTAAGAGCTCTTAATTGGTGTCGAGCACTTAGTCTCAGGAGTTTGTGGCCTTGCAATAATGCACGACTCATCTCATCAAAAAATATGAGTGACTCTTGGCGGATTATGAACAACTCGACCAAATGATTATGGACATGAGATCACGGATAAGTCGTACGTATGTGCCCTTTTTTTGGCCATATGATCCCGAGAACGACTAGCCTTCTCCTCTTCCAGCGCTGCCATTGTTCTAATTTAATTTTTATTTGTACAAATCATATTGTAATGAATATTTGGATTTTATATTATTCAATTTTATTTTTACATATTTCAATCTTATATAACTTTACTTGCTGAATTATTATTTTTATTATTCTATATAATTTTATTTTTTAAAATATTTTTTAATTATAACTGGTGGACTTATAGATAGAATCAACCCGTCAGTACTTTTGAGAGAGTTATGAAATTTTTATTATATATGCCACATAGATAGAATCAATCTGTCAGTACTTTTGAGTACTTTTGAGAGAGTTATGAAATTTTTATTATATATGCCACAACCCGTCAGTACTTTTGAGAGAGTTGTGAAATTTTTATTATATATGCCACAATCACCACCGGTAATATAGATAGAATCAATCCATTAATATATTCTAGAAAGTTGATAAAAAATTACTACATATGCTATTATTGGAGGATTATTAATTTGTTTCTATGGTAGTATATTATGTAAATACTGAGATTGTACATGCCCCAGCACCCAAGGCTAGAAGTGTACATGAATATAGTCTATGGATAAGATTTTAGATAGCTGATAGTGTTTAAGTTCAGATTTTCTCTTCCTTTGCTATGCTTTTTAATGACCATCTTGAAACCAAAAAGGAACACTAAGCAAGGATAAGATGTAAAACGAAGAAAGGCAGTTCCTTGCACTTCTTTTCACCAGCACAAAACAGTTCTGAACTTTCATGATCATGTCCGTAGCTTTCATGGTGAAATGATATCCTTTTACATAGCATAGTATAATATTGATGTGTACACTTGAACAGATGGTTCACGTCAAGCAAGGTCCGTCCACAAGAAGCATATAAGCTTAAGTTTTAATGGAACACGAAGTTTATTCAAATATCCTGTCCGTATATATCATGTCGCTGTTTGCTCCACTAAATCTAGAAACGACTAGACATGCAAACCGTGTTTTGTCGTGAGTCGTAAAAAATTCTATATCTATATAGGTTTTTTTTATATATATATTTTTATAGTTAAAAAAATATAATAAATTAAAAATAAATAAGACTATACATATTAAAAATATTATCTAAAAATAAATATTTTTTATTTTTAAAAACATAGTTTATCTATATAAAATATAAAAACAAAACCATAGATAAATAAGAAAAACCTATTTGTAAATTAAACGTATAAAAAAAATCAATATTATTTAAAAAAGACTTTATGAATAAAATAAAAGAGAAAAGGTTTTATTTTTATTTTTTTGGCTTTTAGTTTTTTAACTGATCATGTCCTTTTATTTCTTTTTAACTGTATTCTTTAAAGTTAAATTTTTATGATAACCATACCATACTCAAGCGTCTTGGGTCTGACAACTTGCCTAGATTTCGATCATTGTGATGGTTATAAAGTCAGGATTTATGTTAAAAATCAATCCAAGCTCATATCTGTTTGAACAAGAAAAACCTCTCTGTAAATTAAACGTATAAAAAAATCAATATTATTTAAAAGAGACTATGAATAAAATAAAAGAGAAAATGTTTTATTTTTATTTTTTTAGCTTTTAGTTTTTTAACCGGTCATGTCCTTTTATTTCTTTTTAACTGTATTCTTTAAAGTTAAATTTTTATGATAATCATGCCATACTCAAGCGTCTTGGGTCTAACAGCTTGCCCAGATTTCGATTATTGTGAAGGTTATAAAGTCAGGATTTATGTTCTTTTGATCCAAAAACCTGTTTTATAATTTATTTTTGACCCAAAACACTTATAAAACACTTTAGAAACCATGAAAAACCCATTCAAGACCTCAAAAACCCCAAAAAACAGCCCAAAAAATCAAACTTCACCGAAAATTAAAAATCAATCCAAGCTCATATCTGTTTTTTCATAAATTTTTAAGGTATAAAAAACCTAATATAAACTCTCCTAATTAAATGTAACAATTTGAAACAAACACCTCTTATTTTGCTGGTCTAAATCGGTGCCAATTTAAGTTTCTCTCTCTATTGCTGGAATCCGGCAACCTCTCTCTCTTATCTCTCAATTAGGGACTAAAATAAAAATAAACTTTTGTGTTAAAATGAAATTGGGACAATTTTGAAGGATCAAAATTGTATAATTTGCGTGATTGTTTAAGTTGGAGGACCAAAGTGAATGTTTTTAAAACTTATGGTACGTCACCCATATTTGCTATATTTTTCATTTTAGTCCCCCCTCTTCCAATCCCTCCCTTTCAAACACCCCTTATTTTGGTGGTTTAAATTGGTATCAACGACATGTTTCTTTCTCTGTTGCTAGAATCCAACGACCCCTCTTTCTCTTATCTCTCAACCAGGGACAAAAAAAATAACAAAAATAAACCTCCGTAGTAAAATGGAATTGGAACAATTTTGAGGGATCAAAATTATATAATTTATGTGATTGTTTAAGTTGGAGGATCAAAGTGAATGTTTTCAAAACTTATGGTACGTCATCTATATTTGTTGTATTTTTCATTTTAGTCCCCCCTCTTCCGATCCCACCCTCTCGTAATAATTTAAAATTAATTCCCACCCTTTCATAATAATTTAAAATTAATTGCTCTTTACATAGGTCTTGACCACTTAAAAGAAAATTTTGAGGACCAAACTTAAAAAAATAAATTCTATTAATCATTGATATGATTAATAATGATAATGAACTCCTTCTATACCAAATAATGGTTTTAATGCGTTAATTAATTGCTAATTAACAATGACATCAAGCTCAAGGCCATATATAGGTAAAGTACGTAGTCTTTCCTGGAACTCGACAGTTTCTTATTAAACAAATATAATGGGGCGGCGCCCTCCTGGCTGAGGACACCTTCAATCCCATACCCTAGACATCACCATTAACCTCGAATAATTTATCAAAACCAAGAAAGGCAAGGATTAAGAGCTTTAATCATCTTCTACTTCGCCAGCTGAACTGACTTCAACTTTCTCTATCCACCAGAAGGTCTTTTTTTTTTTAAGCACTCAGTGATGTATGCGATAAGAAAAATTGAGATTGCGATTGAATCACCTAGAACAGGAGGTCAAGTCATGAAATCCCCTCACATTATAAATATTCGTAGGAGGGGGCCACTCCACAATAGCTACCACCTTGCTTGATGAATCTACACCATCAACATATATCAGAAAAGCAGCCACTAGCTACATATATTAGCTAGGCTTCCTTGACTGTGCTGTGTGCATTCCACTTCACTACGTACTTAACTATGGGCTTCCTTGACTGTGCTGTGTGCATTCCACTTCACTACGTACTTAACAATGGGCTTCCTTGACTGTGCTGTGTGCATTCCACTTCACCACGTACTTAACTATGTGCTTCCTGCTTTTTTTGTTCCTCTAATTATTCTCCATCCAATATCCCCATATCTATCATTCATCCACCCAGGATCATATCCTACTGATCTTCTGTCACAGCAATAAATTAACAGTGAAGGCAATCCCAACGAACAATAATGGATAATCGTGTTTAAGGAAAGGTTCAAGGTTTCGATCAGTATTAAAATGTTATGTTTAACGGTCTGTGAAAATATGATTACTAGCTAGAATTAATATCCGACAACCTGTATCTGGTGCAATGTGATAATGTTGAGTGCAATTGCGTCTGCCTTATTGTGATAAAACAGGTCGTATCTTGAGGTAATATATACGTTTGATAATTACACCACAGCTACATCTTTGAATCCTGTAATGAACTTCATTGAAATGCAACTAGCATCTTATAATTGGATCTTAAAAACTAGATAAATTATCCTGCAACACGACAAAAACAATTAGAATCTGCAGTTTATCGATCCAAGACTGTTGATGGAGTTTTTGGATTGTTTCTTAGTTACTGATGTGGGGCATCTTTCAACGTTTATGATTCAAAACGAAAAGCATCATTGAAGGCTTTGTAATGGAGATCATAACGGAAATTCTGTCACCCCACCCAAACATCTAGTTGAACCACAGTAGTGTATATGGTTGAGCAATATTCTGTCTCTATTTACCATTTCCAGTCTGGAATAATTAGGAGTCTAGAATATTTTTTTGAGATTTCTAAATAACCCTCTTTAAATGCATCTTTAATTTTGTACATAGTAGTTGATATAGTAGAATTTGATTAGAAATGAAGGACGTTGTATGAGAAAAAAAAAATGTTACAAAAACACCAATAAAAATATGTCTGTATAGGGACTCAGTATAACTATTCCTTTGGAGCAGCCACGGTAGAAATGCAGTTACTGTTTATTATTTTTGTGTTTTAAGAGTTTTTTGGAAAAAATTAAAATATTTTTATTTTACTCTTTACTTTAAATTAATACTTTTTTAATATTGTTTTAATAATTTTGATATGCTAATATTAAAAATAATTTTTAAAAATAAAAATATATTATTTTAATATATTTTTAAATAAAAATCATTCTGAAAAACAACTATAATCATGCTTCCAAACAAGATAGTCTCCGATTATTAACCAAAATTTGCAATATATATATATTTAGTTTATCATTTATAAGAATATGATAAACTTGCAATCATGATCAAAATACTAGTGCATATACTACATAAAATTTAAATCATGCATAAAAGATTGGAAGTATTTTCTATCATGTATCCTAAAATATATATTTTAAAAATATATTTTTAAAAAATCAATAAAAAATTATTTATTTATAATTTATTTAAATTATGTTAATATTTTATGTTAAAAAACTTATATTGAAAATTAAGTTATAACAAGATTTTAATCTAAAAAAATAAGTAAATCTCATTTTTAATTTCACCTCAAATATTCACACTAACCATGTATTAAACAAAATTTCCAACATTAACCTAAAAAGAGTTTTGATCTTTATTAGAATAGTTACAATATGCTGTAATTGTCTCGTTGAAGATGATAAAAGGGTGTTTGAGAATGTAATAACAGTTATTTTTTAAAGTGTTTTTCATTCAAAAATATATTAAAATAATATTTTTTTATTTTTAAAAAATTATTTTAATATTAATATATTAAAATAATGTGAAAATATTAAAAATATATTGATTTAAAATAAAATAAAAATAAAAATAATTAATTTATTATGGTAGTTATTATAGTTGTAATTTGAAAATAATTATTTTATAAAAAATATTTTTAGTCGAAGTTGATTTAATATTTATGTATATTTAATTAAAACTATGATTGAAATTGAGGTTAAATAAAAAATAATTTAATGAGTGATTAAGAATTTTTTTAAGGTTAAAATAATTTAAAATAATATATGTTAATATTTATTATTTTTAATTTAAATATTGTAGATTTATTGTTACTATGTCATAAAATAAAATTAATATATCATAAAATAAATAATACTTTATATAAAATATTTTTCATTTTTCCATTAAACTATCTACAATTCCATCATGTATGAAATATATTCGACAAGGACTACAATTTTTTTGGTTTCTTAAGCACGGACAACATAAGGTAAAATATAATCAGAAATAATATTGAAATTGCGATCAAATTCTATAAATATTATGTCATTAAGCGATCTCTGTCTAATTTATATAATGTCATTGAATAATATTAAACACTAGTTTTTCAAATAAAACATAATTAAAAAATAAAAAAATAATTTTTATTTTTATTTTTATTTTACTGGATCGGACTCGGTTCAATACATATTGAGTTTTGAATCAGACTTGGTCCGACTAAAACTGGTTCGACCAGAACAATGGAGCTGACTATACTATTTAATAAATAATATAACATGCTAATTGCACTCTTTACTAAACAATTCATTTAGCATGAATAATGTATATAAAGTAGTAATTACTTGCTTTTTTTTCCCCTAATGTTTTGGATGCAAAAATATTATGAAACCATAAATAATAAATTATGTTTTACTAGACAGATTATATCTATATTTTAAATAAAATATAGATGCAATTTCATTACCAACCAGCCTCTAAGCTTGAGCTTTAACAAAATCTTTTACTTAGTATATCCTTCGTATACATATCATCCTCAGGGCCACTTCTAAGATAGTTGACTCCTTATGTTTGATGGTACTTTTTCCCAACCTTTGCTTGTCAATGGTTCAGTCTCGACTCTCAAGCTTAAGGTGTACGCGCACAAGCTGAGCTTAAATTTATTTATTTTTATATTTTAAAAATATATATTTTTTTAAAATATTTTTTATTTATTTTTATTTTTTAAATAATTTTAATATGTTAATATTAAAAATAAAATATATTATTTTAATATATTTTTAAATAAAAAATATTTTTAAAAATAATTACGATAATATTTTCAAACAAGTGTAACCTTCCGAACCCTGTTTGCGGGACTGATGGTGTCACCTACACTTTAATTGCATTGACGATGTCTGCAATGGTGTGGATGTTGTCAAGAAAGGGGAGTGTTATGTCTAAACACTTTGAGTCCATAAAATATTAATGTCTGCTCCCATCATCCCCCATCTTCCTTTTAGTTCATAACTAGAAAATTGTTATATACTCACAATATATATATATATATTTTTTTGGTGTAAACACTTTATTTTTATCGTATAAAATTTATTGATAGATTTATTAATAAAAATGTGTTATTAACAAGTATATATCAATGATATTATATTTATTAGTAGTTTTATTAATTATATGGGTATTTGGATCAAATTGTGGATATCTCAACTAAACTCATGAATTTTAAAATTAACAATTATGTAAATCTTTAATAACAATCATATTAGTAACTATAAAAAAATAAATTTTTTAATTTTTAATTTTGCAACTATAAAAAAATAAATTTTTTAATTTTAAATTTTTATCATTTAACTATCTACTAGATAATTTTCTATCCATTGTTTTTTTACTGAGGGATGGAACAAAAAATTATTATCGTTAGTGATAAAAAGAAGCACTGACCATTCTACAAGTTTAGACTGACAGATTTATTTATTTATTTTTTTTAACTATCATGTTTTTTATGCACCTCTGTTATTGTTTTCGTACATGTAAAGATTTGGAGGCAAATATTAATAAATGTGAATAAGACGAGACCTTAAGTACATTCAACCTGGATCCTCTAAGGCCCAATAATCGGCGTAAGATGGGCCTGAGCTTCAATACAATTAACCCACTACGCTTGCTTATTTGCTCTCTCCCATTGCTTTACACCGCGGCCTTGTGCTGTTTCACCAATCGAATCGAAGACAAGTACCGTTTTCCCCTTGCCTCCGTCTCCATATTTTCCCAATTTTTAGAGTTAGGTTAGATCCACCGATCCTAAACCCTAAACAAAAAATTAATCCATGTCGAAAATCTCAGCAATTTTCACTTGCGTCACAATTTTCTTATTGAGTAGTCTCTGCTTCCCGATCGCGGTATCGGAAACTGGCGCTGGAATATTGATTCAAGAAGTAACAAGAGAGGATGGTAAAGGTGATGTATGCGCAGGATTAAAAGCACCCGCTTCATGTCCGGTCAATTGTTTCCGTGCGGACCCCGTGTGTGGCGTCGATGGCGTTACTTATTGGTGTGGGTGCGCTGACGCCTTGTGCAGTGGCGCTCGTGTTGATAAATTAGGGGCTTGTGAGGTTGGGAGTGGAGGGAGCTCTTCTCTTCCTGGTCAGGCACTTCTTTTGATTCATATTGTCTGGCTTATCTTGCTTGGGTTTTCTCTCTTGTTTGGGTTTTTTTAATCTGACAGATTTACGATTTGACTTTGATTCTATGATTATTTTCCCTGTATGTATTATCCGTGTTGTTGTGCTGGGGTTGAGATGATTAGGGTTTGTGCGAGATTTTTTGTTCGTGTAAAAATATTCATTTGAGTTAATATCATACTTGTTTCATTCTTTTTTACGGATATTATTTCTATGGTTCTATGTGACTTGATCATCTTGGTGCATCTGGCATTGTATTCGAGGAACAGAAACCTCTCTCCTTTTTTTTTTAAAACACAAGTTTCATTGTAATTTACGTTTTGGATGGTCTCTTTCGTTCTTTCCAGAGGTTGTCTTCTGTTAGTATGTAAGAATCCTTCCTGTTAGCATGTAAGAACCTATTTTATTTGCTGTGCTTGTTTTGATCTTTACAAGGAACAATATCATTTAGAGTTCAGTTGGTGTGTGCACAAAAATCGAAAATTAGGCTCATATAGAAACATGTAAGGTCCTTGCGGAGTATTTTAGTGGGGAGGGATGGCACTACTCTCTCCACATTTTAAATGGAAAAGGATAGTCTAGAATTGTCTTAGATGCATTATAATTTCTGAAAACAACGTGTAATGTGCCCACTTTCATTTCAAAGTTACATTTATCTGATTTATCGACTATCATGCTAGCTCTCTTTTGTATAGACAGATCGACTTACAATAAAAATTGCTAGCTACTCCAATTCCAAATACTACTGCTAGTTTATGGATGTTTTTTTTTTTATAAAAAAAATCTTTGATCATTCCCACAGTATTAACTGGAGCCGCATCTCGATGTTCTCTGCATTCACTGTTTCATGCGTTGAAAAGGACCAAAAAATTCGAAGAGCAAACTTTCAATATGAAGTAGCTTCACTATAAATCTTAAACTCTCGGATTTTTGCACGACCCCATTTTTATTTGTGTGCCTCGTTTTTTAGTTTTCGACACCATTTTCTTTTCTTTCCATTGCAATTATTTCGGTGTAGGTATATTCATAAAATAGCTGGCCTCTAAAAAGTGTTTCAGAATAAACGACAATAATAGAACCAGACCGAGCATTGCCAGTTCCACGCACGCACTACATAAGGATATCCTAGTGTTTATCAAACGAACATCAGGGGGCAAGAAGATGTTCCATTTAAATATGTAGAGATTAGACAAGAAAACGACTGCACTAAAATTTACCAGTCAGCACAATTGATAATTGCTTATCCAAAGCATAGTAAACTTCACAAGAGGTTTGACCCGGCCAATTGGGACCAAATGGTAAAGTTTTGAGTTAATCTAGAAAAATAAAATAAAATAAAAAATATATTTGAAATTTTAATATTTCACATGAATTTTTTTTAAAATAATGTATGTGAATGTAGATTATAAAAAAAATGTGAGACATGAAGTATAGTATAATTATTCCACATCAAAAAAGGTAATACAATTCATTTGAATTTTGGCCATAAAAAAAATATAATATAGTTATTCCATATTGAAAAGTTAAATAATTTATGTGAATATATATTATATGTAGTTATTTTATACCAAAAAGATTTTGAAAAGTTAAGAAATATTGCATGTGGATATAAATTATATATAGTTATTTTATATTGTATAGTTAAGAGACGATTTATGTATATGTAAGCTACTAAAAAATATAAGATATGAAATGTAATATAATTATTCAATATTAAAAAATTAAGAAATAATTTATATAAATATAAACTATATATACCTATGTAAGAAACAATTTAACAATCTAGTGTATGCATGCTATAAAAAAAAGTGAGGATATGTATTCTTAAATTAGTTTTTAATTTTTAGAATTTATTAAAAATATAAAAAAAGTTGACTTTCACTTGAATTATGTTAGGTCACTGGGGTTTTGAGCTTTTATGATTTGAAACTATGGTAGATTAACCCAGGTTCATAACTATGCACCAAAGCACGCCTAAGCATTTTGGTTTTTTTATTTTTCATTTATTACAGACCTGTTTTTTCGTGGTGAGAACAATAAAAGCATGCCTAACATTCTTAACCTTCGCAACTTAGGAAATGCAAGATGCTCTTTACACTTTTAAGAAATACTGTTAGCCTGTGATAAGGCCATGTTGTGCCATTCCCGATAGCCACACAACATCCCAAAGGTTGATATTGCCACAGTACCAATATGCTTTCATGGTGCGAACAGTCTTCACATCCACTTCTGAAAGGATGGATAAGCAAAGTATATTTAAGTCACCTCTAATAAATCATCATCAATAATTTACCAGCAAGTTTTCCATGCCTCCCAAAGGACATTGTCCATTATAGTAACACCCCACTTGCAAGAAGAATATCAGAACTTTCATTACAAACTATCAGGAGCTTGAGGAAACAATTTGACATTAAAAATTAAATGAGTAAAACAGATCTTGGGTGTACAACAATCTGTTGTTACCATCACGTCGGTCTTATCAATTGTGATTTCGAGGGGGCAATTCAATAAACTCCCAATTCTTTCACTCTCCAGCATAAACAATAGTAAACTCATATCTACCAAATGAAGCATGCAAAACTGTCCTGTTATTTTGATCTCAAACAAAACGAAAATAAGTATCAGCGACAGTTAGTTACAGAGAAACATATTGCCTTCTGGTGCACAGGACATTGAAGGGATACATCAAGATCATTACGATCCAATGCTGCTCAATGCTTATTACATTACCTGCTGGCTTCACCATGCAGGATTGGAGATTTAGGATGCACGCTGCCGGTCCATGCTTCATATTGGCCTCTTTCCTGATGATTGTTTTGGAGTACGTTATGCATAGACCACTGAAAGAAGAGTAGAGAGCAATAAGTTCCAGAGATCTCCGATCTATTAAGGCTAACTCAACAGATAATCACGAGTAGTAAATCTCTTGAACGATTGGTCAATTTTCCATATGTGCAGGTGTCTGGTATTGGCTCTTATAGTTCTATTGCTACTTGGATCTTGCTACCGTGCATGGTGGGCAGTCCCTCTGGAAGTTGGCACGAAATCATAGATCAAGTCACTATAGTAACCGAGAAACAAGAGACAATGAAAACCAGAAGCCAAGACCCAACTAAACATTTTTAAGTACCTCTGTCTCTTCAGCATTGTAGAGCGACTTGTTCAGTGCATTACATGCTTAACTGGAAGATTTGTCAGTGCGATTTTCATTGTACAGATGGCTATCTGGCGTTCCAGTCTGTTCCATTCAGCATTCTGCTGGTCAATATCAGCAACAGAGTGGCGAGACATTGACTTGAACAACTAGTTCATGGCTCTAGATGGAGCCTGATTCAACCCAGGTATGGTACAAATGCTCGCTTCAATATTATCTGGAAGGAGTTCTTGAGAGAATCATTCACTTGCCAGCACAACTAATTCTTATGATCCTTGAACCATTCTCGTGAGGAAAAATTTGTTTCAAGGAGAATCATCTTTTTGGCGCATAATTGATGCCTTTTGGTACCTTAGCTTTTCAATCTCTTTTGCTAGAAAGTCCAAAGTCGTGTCTGTGACATGGTTTGGCAAGCAGCCTGCGTCCAACATCATTTTTAAGAATTTATATGCGTCTTTCAACCGACCTGTCTTGCTATGAACTTCAATCATAATATTATAAGTAACCACATCAGGATTTAATCCACTAGTCTTCATCTGTTCAAAAAGATTGTTAGCTTCATCAATCCTACCAGCCTTTCCCAGTGCATCAATCAGGGTGTTATACATAACAATGTCAAGGTAACCACCTTGCTTCAGTAGCTTATCTAGAACGGAGCTGGCTAGATCTGCTCTCCCCATTTTCCCCAACCCTTGAATCACCAAATTGTATGTTGCGATGTCTGGTGGGCAAACCTTTTCACCCATTTCATTAAAAACATCCCATGCCCTATTGAAATAACCCTTCTTCACAAAAGAACTCATGATAGAATTGTACGTGTAACTCAAAGGGTCCACGCCCATATCAGTGAATATCTCAAACAACTTGCAGGCTAAGCTCAGCTTTCCCTTGGCCAAAAATATAGACAAGAACGTATTCACCATATCAATATCAAAAGAGCCTGCCCCTTTAGCTTGAACTCTCTGGCCCCTAGCCAGCGAAAATAGCTGAGAAGAAAGGTCAGTGGATTTCGCTTGATTGGCCAAATGATCCATGTGCGGAGATGATGATCACTGATCAGTGTCAGCAGACGAACTCTTCTCATCCTCGGTCGCACCATCATCTGACCTTGACTTAGGGGAACTTATTGAACTCATAATTTCCTGGAGGCCACCAGTAGATGGAAACAATGGAGTATAATCCTCTCTACTTCTAGGTGGATTTTTCAATAAAGCCTCCATATCTGCCCTCCATTTGAGAACATTTGGTAATAGATTAACATCCCTTATGTGCTTCATCAACCTCTCTGTGCAATCCCACCTACCTTGTTTATGAAATGCAATCAAGAGCGATGTTATAGTAATTAGGTCAACAACAAAGCCTCTTTCCTCCATTTCTTGCACTGAGTGCAGTGCTTCCTCGAGATGACCTTTCCTACAAAGTAGCAACACAACAATGCTGTAGGTAACAGCATCCACAAATTGACCCTTCTTCTTCAAACGACAAAATAAATTGTAACCAGCTTCAGCCCTGCCATTCTTGCACAACCCATCAATCAGAATATTGTACGTCCAACATGAGGCCCTCACTCCATCCTGAACCATCTTCTCGAACAACTGGCATGCTTCCATAACTTTCCTTGCCTTGAACATCCCATCTAAAAGAGAATTGTACACTACGGTATCTGGTAGGAACCCATTGTACTGCATTTCACTAAAAATCTTTGTTGCATCTTCCATTTGATAAGATTTACAGCACCCTTGTATAAGTATTCGATAAGTAAAGGCATCAGGCTCATGACCAGACACCTTTAATTCCTCATACACAATCACTGCGTCCTTCACCTTCCCAGCCAAGCATAGAACATGAATCAGGCTATTATAGGTGCACAAATCAGGATCCAGTGACCCAGAAGCCAAACTCTTTTCCTTCATCTCTTTAAAAAGCCTCAAAGAAGTAGCAGATCACCCCAACAACCAAATGCATGAATGCAGATGTTATAACCCCATGTATTCAACTCGAACCCCCTTTCCCCCCTCAATTTAGCAAAAACAGTCTTGAATTCTGCTTTCATTTCTCCATTTCGAAGCGCAACCAACAACGCGTTGCATGCAACGCAGCCCGGAAGTGAAACACCAACAGCATTCTCTTCATTACCATTAGAAGCTTCTAGATGCTTAAACATTATAGACAATGCTTAACCCACCTGGTTTTTCTTCGCAAGTGCAACGATAATAGAATCATACATATGGGGGTTCGGGTTAGATCCTAATTCCTCCATGTGATCAAGAATGTCAAGGGAAGAGTCAAACTTCCCAGATCGAATAAATGCATCAAGCAACAACTTAAAAGTCTCGGACCCAACAACAACACCATCATTCTTCATTGAATTTAGCAAATTAGGAACTTCTTCAAGGTACCCAGAACGGCACAAAGTGGAAAACATTTCAGAGTATGTGCTCACCGAGTGTTTGTAAATATGCCGGAGAGAACACCATTTGAAAAACTCCATTTTCGTAGAGCTGTCAAGAGAGTTCCTCCGTAGGATTTGGAGAACCAGAGATTCTGATAGAGGAATTGAATCTGGGTCCAGACTACGAGTGCCCGACTCGGAGAGGGTCTTGGTTAGATAAGCCACCAGGAGTATGTTTCCCATTTGGTACGATGACGATGAAGATGTAGATAGGGGGGTTCGTGCGTGGTGTAATGTGTTTGGTTTCGGGGTTTCCTTTGGAAATCCAAAACATGAATGTCTTAGTTGTCTGGTTGTTGTTCTGCATCTTGACATTGCTGCCACCTGATTCTTGTTTTATAGGATTAGAAGGCTGTGAAGTGGAATTGATTTCTAAGTAATAAATTTTATTTCATTTCATTTCATTAAAGAATTCTAATGTGTCGAATGAAATCTTTAGTGATAGAACTAGCCTCGGTGCCTGGTTTTACCGCGAGGCTGTATTATTTAAAAACAAAAAAATATTCAGGCATTTAAATGGGATAAAATAATGATATAAAAAATTAGTCACGATAAGATTGTAAAAAGGCTGATTAAAGTTAAGTTAACAAGCGATATTTTGTTAAACACTCGGTACAAATTATATAATTAAAATAACTTAATAAAAATACGAAGAATTATAATTTTTTTTAAAAAATAAGTTAATTTTTTAAATATGTGAGTCAATTCATTATAGTTGTCACACTCAATCTAAAAAATTTATAAAATTTAATTTTTAATAAATTAAATATAAAATCATAAAATAAATTATATACAAAATTTTTAAATAATAGCACTATAAAAAATAATCTTTAAAATTATGATTTTTTTTTATTATCATTATTAGCATTATTGTTATTAGTAATAATAATAACGATCTTTTGGATATTATTACTCTTTTCACAATTATTTTTATTATTAATATTCTCGTAATAATAGCAACAGTTTTATTGATATTATTACTATTTCACAATTATTTTTATAATTATTATTATTACTATTATGTTTATCACTTTTTATCACTGCCTTTCGTGTGCTTCATGGCCTGGGGATAGCTCTGCGCTTTCCCAAGATTTCAGGAAGTCTTCTGATCATCCCAGCACAGTTCCTGGTATCATTTTCTTTGTAGAATCAAGAGATTATCGAGCTTCACCCTGGTATGATACGGTTGCAGGTTTCACTAAGGTGACTTCTCAACTCAACTGCAGGCTTTAGTCCTTTGACACCTTCTCCGCAACAATTTTCACAGATTTCACAATATTTTCTGCAGCATTTTTAATACATTCTATGTGATTTATGACTGAATATCACTAAAAAGGACTGAATGTTGGACATCTAGTTGAATCAAACACACTGTGGTTCAACCAGATGTTCGAGTAGGATGACATTTGACACAGTTTCGGTCACCCCCACTGCATTTCCTTCAATTTCGTTGTCAAACCATCCGTGGAGGAAAAATTCATCAGTAATTAAGAGACAATTCAAAAGGTCAATGACTTCGATTCCCAGATTCAGCAAGCATACATGATTTTTTTTTTAAAGATCAAATATAAGACACGACATTTCTTGGTGTTGGGTCTATCTTTTTCTTGTAATTGTAAGATATTCTCTAGTCACCATTAATAAATTTTCTTTTATATCATTGAATTGATCATCCATCTTGTATACCGATATTATTGTAATTAGAGATTCAATATGCCTTCAAAGTCCACTTTTTTTTTTTTTTAATTTATGCCACCTAATTTAATAAATTATTTTTTGAAATGTTCTTTTTCTTTTTTTAATTTATGCCAACTAATTTAATAAATTATTTTTTGAAATGTTGTGTTTTATATCAGCAACAACTTTAAATCTCGTGTTTTATAGATACATTAACAAATTACACTAAATATTTAAACTCTGTTATTTTGATACTTTTTTGTTTTTTGAAGTGCTAATAAACGAAAAAACCCAATATTTTATTATCAAATTTTAGAAATTTTTTTAGAAGAATTACAGAACCTTCCTAAAACATGATCATCCATTATTGTCTGTTGTAATTACCTTCACTGTTTACATATACTTCGAGGACACGTATATCAAAATCGATGAATAAGGTTACAAATATGTGGAACATTTCCGCTTCTCACTTCCTCGGTGTTAAGCCATCTTCTGTGCTCGTTACTCAGGGCTGCCAGTCTGCTTCTTTCTACGGACTCCTGTTCAAAGGAAATGAAAAGGAGTAAACAAACAAAGGATGGCATGAAACAGAAAACAGGAATGCATCGATTCTTGACCGACAAAACATTTGCG
This sequence comes from Populus euphratica, assembly GCF_000495115.2. Lineage (NCBI taxonomy): Eukaryota > Viridiplantae > Streptophyta > Magnoliopsida > Malpighiales > Salicaceae > Populus > Populus euphratica. The sequence goes on along the minus strand of NW_011499866.1, from coordinate 1,521,998 downwards.
AAATAATTCCAATGTGTCTTTTTAAGTCTTATAGGTGCAAGCATCTAGAATTATCCATAGACTAGTATAAATTTAAGTGTTGAGAATATTGTAATCCAAGTCCATAAAGAGAAACACAGAAGAAGCGAAGAAAGGCTAGGTGAAGGTAACAGGTTCTTATCTAAGAGATGAGGTGGTACAAGAGAGATCCCATATGATGAAAAGAACTCTAGCTAAAAGAGATGTAAGATGGAAAATGGACAAGGAGGCGTGATAGAACGCAGCAATCCGATAAAGAGTTGGGCAAATGCAAAGGTCACTTGAAAAACCAAATCTTGAAAGAGAGATGTTTGACTAATGAAATGTGGCAATAATGACAAGAGGAGAAAAATGACTAAGAGTAGCCATGTTAGGACAAATACAATTGCTAAAGCAAAGAGATTGAAGAGATGCTCAAGATGAAGATGTAAGAGAAAGGAAATTATGGCAGCAACGTAGTCTTCCAACCAACTATAATGTGACAGTAGCTACAACAAGGCAATGATTGTGTGCCGAGGGAAATGGTAACAAGAATAAGAAAGTTTGCAAGAATCGGCAACACATTTTCTAATTTCAAGGATTGTGAGATTTTTAAAATTAAGAGGGAGTGTTGGAATTAATTTTAAAGTCTACATCAAGTGTCCTTTTACTTCTTCAACGAGCATATACAAGTATTAATGATATTGTTATCCTATTAAGTATCTAGAATTATCCATACACTAGTATAAATATATGTGTTGAGTGAATTGCAATACAAGTCCAAGTCCAGGACTTCCTCTCATTTGAGAGTAATATAATATAAGTTAGAGTTCCCTTCCTACCTTCTCTCCTAATTTTCTCCAACAACAGGTACTGACATCAGAGAAACACAAGGCAAGTGATGTAAAAAGGAGAACATGTGCCTCACTTTGGTATGAAATGAGATAGAGCAGGGGAAACCATGTTCCTGGGATATATCTTTTCATAATCAAGTGAATGGGGCAGAGAGAATCAAGCACGATTTTTTGCAGCATAACGCAAAAGTGAACAACCTAGCAAGCACTGCACGCATTTCCAATGTCTTATGTACTTTGTTGCTTAACTACGAAACATCTGTGACAGAAGAATGACAACAAAAATAATTTGGTCTTAACTCATAGTATTAGAAGACAATGGTTCTGACAATTGAATAAGTCATTCTATCCAATAGGTACATTTTCTCTATCATATTTCTATGAAGAATTATCAGGATTTTAAGCTTCTTATTAACAGGAAATGGATTGGGTAATGTGCACAAGTAATAGCAGCCTAAATCTTCTATATTTATGGGTTGTAGATTATGGTCCTTGATATTTAACTACACAGCCTTTCATATGCTAAATTGTCTAAAGTCATGGGCAAGAAGATCATGGTAGTGAAGATTAACTACACAATGCCATACAGTAATTCAAGGATGAGAAAAATTAAACTTATTATCAATTGGAAATGGCAAGTGAACAAAGAACATTTTGATAAAAAGATGAAGGCAAATTAGTATCAGCCAGCAGTACAGGTCATTGACCTTAAGTAATTTAAATGGTTTCAATTCTTTTCCATAACACATGCAAGAAAGCATAAGGCACCGATATGCCAACATACAAAGAAGGAGGCTTCAATTTTGAAGGTCCTACCAGTTCTTGGTGACATGCTCCGCATGGATGTCCTTAAGAGATACTATCCATTGTACGCCTAGTAAAGTTTAAAACAAGTACAGATGACTAATTAAGGGTTGTTCAACAAGCACTTACCAGCAGGGCTCTTGCTCCAAAGGACCTGACCATCTACAGCAGTAAGGTGTTCATCATCAAGGCGCTTCCATGTTTTGACAGACTTAACAACTCCCCAACCTCCTTGCTCTGTCTTTTCCAAAGATGCCAACACCACCCTCGCTCTCCTTGACCACCCTGCCTTCCCATAGGCATGGTATCCAAAACCCCCAGCATAACAAAGTTGTATACCAGTAAGCTTACCACAGAAGTCATTGAGATGATCATGTCCGATGAAAACAGCTTTCACATCCCCAGCTTCTACCATGGTTGTGAAGAAGCCCGAGTTCACAGAAGCAGAGCTAATGCCTTCTTGTCTCACTCCTGTGAAGCTTGATGAATCAAAACTTGCAAATTCAGGCAATGGGATGTGAAAGAACACCAGCCCAGGTGCAGGTCCTTTCTGAGCCTCTGGCTCTCTCATGTATGCTCTCTGAATTGAAGGGGAAAAATGGGAATCCAACAGCTAATAAGTAAGCTAATGCAACTTTTAGAAGTTTAAACTATGCATAATGTAGATTCTACTTGTGTGTAGACAAACTAGTGACTCTTTTTACAGATAAATGATGAAAGTAAAGCATACAGTGACCTACTAATTACTTCAACCGTATAAAAGAGTGGTGTTATTACCCGAAGCTTCGCAGAGGTGCGTTGGAACCAAAGCTGCTGAGAGGGTTTAATCCAACCATAGCCAGGGATTGCAGGAACTGTGGAGTAGTCTCCGCTATCAAGGAAGTAAAGATTAAGAGCTGATTTATTTTCAAATCGTGAACCTTTAACCCCGCCAATCTCCAGGTTATAGTTCCCAAAACCATCAATGATGTGTACCTCCGCGGGATTGACTTGAGAGAGAGTATTCTTAAGGCCAACAATATGTTTCATGACCCCTTCCCTTGACAAAGTGGATTCTTGGTCATGGTTCCCCAAAATAGCAGCCCACGGGATGTTTGATGCAATTGCAGGCTGAAATGCAGCAGTCAGTGATTTTGCAGCATCCGTGGCATCAAAGCCAAAGATGTTATCCCCTATTTCACAAAGTGCCAATAATACTTCCATTAGCTCAGATTGTGAAAGGAGCATACTTTTTAGAGCTTACCCACTACATGCCATACATACTATTACCAAATTACGAAACATGCTTCGGTAAACAAATTAACAACTGGGTGTTGTTGTTTATATCCAAATTTCAGAATAACAATCATATATAGACCAAAAAAGAAAAAAGAAAAAAAATCAGAACCAAGAACATAACTAGGAATTAGGAAAGGAAATGGTAAATAAGAGTATAAGAGGTACCAGTGAAAACAATAAAATCGGGCTTCTCTGCTTGAATCATGCGCTCAACAAAGGCAGTGGTGTTGAGGTCAGAGCAAGTAGGCATCTGATTTGGGAACACATCGAGGCAAGACGTGGTCTTGCCATCCGCATAGTGCATATCTGCCACTTGCAGTATCTTGAACTGTCCATTTTTTCTAAATCGCAGCTCTTTTTTCACACCCAACACAGATTTTGGAACGAAGAAGCAGAGAGAAAAAACCACAAACCCCAAAAAGTGGGAGGGTGAAACACTTGGTGTGTTCTTCTTCGCCATCGTTGTTATCTACCTAAAATCGGCAAACCCGATTCCGTCAGCATTGTCTTACAGCTATAGATATAGGGAGAGTGGGTCTCGTCGTAGTTTGGCATGCAGCCTAAAATCAAATATTTAATAGTGCCCAAAAGGATATTCCTTTCCTTGTTGCGTGGTCTTTGGTGGTCTTTGAAAGGTGTCTTTTTTTCTAAAAAAATATTTGTTTTAGAATCAAACAGGATTTTGGGGCAACGCGAGATGGAAGACAGGGGCTGTTTTATGTTCTAATCTTTCACTCAAATATTATTTTATTTAGATCTTAATTTTGAGAACTCTACGATCAATTCAAAAAAAAAAAGTATTTGATGGAAACATTAAAAACATGATGAATAAAAAAAAAGCTCATGTATTTTATTAAAATAAAATAAAAGATAGAGTATAAGCAGTGATTTCGAGCGTTTTTTTATTTAAAAAGTAATTTAAAAAAATTAATACTTTTTAATTTGAAATTAATATTTTTTTAAAATTTAGATCATTTTGATATTTTAATATTAAAAATTTTTTAAAAAAATTAACATATTTTTAAATAAAAAATATTTTAAAAAATAATTACTATATCCTTTAAAGTTAAATAATGTATTATCAAATAATAGAAAAAATAATGAAAGACAGGCTAAAACACTTGTTTGAATTGATGTATTTAAATAAAAAAATATTAAATTTCATATACTAGATTAAAAAAAGAGAGTAAAAGATAATGTATTAATATTGTAATTAACCCTTTATTTATTTATAACAAATTGATCTTTTTATATTCGTCTACACCAACGTGATGCTAGTTTTTAAGTTTAAATGAATGTTTAGAAATTCTGTAATTTTTATTTTAATTTCCCTTGAAGATTATTAAATTAATTTTTTTTATTAATTTTCAATAATTTTAATATGTAAATATTAAAAATTAAAAAAATTATTTTAATATATTTTTAAATAAAAAATATTTTTTAAAAAAATAATTTAAACTACAATATTAAATACATGTTAAATCCTCTTTAAAAACAGTAAATTGCTTTAATATCTAATATTTTTTTAAAATTTTAGTTTCAACGTGAAAAAATATTATTTGTTTAAAATTTAAATTTTATTTAAAATTAATTTTTATATTATTTTAATATTCTAATACCAAGAATAAATTTTAAAAAATAAAAATAAAATTATTTTAATATATTTATAAAAAAAAAACTTTAAAACACCATTACCGACACATTCCAAAACAGGATAATAATTGCCCTCGCCGAAACGGATCTTGACGTGTGATTTGGTTGCACATATAACGGGGGTCATCGACCAAACACAAAAATAAGGATTTCTTGGACATATAAATGAAAAATACAAAAATGGTTGCACATATAAAATTTATTTGTCGCCACTTGAACCAATCCATTAGGATTAGCCATAACAATCGTTGACTGACCATTTCCAGTATTAATTAATAAATTATATTATTATTATTATTATAAATTATTTTTTAGACCGATCAGTTGCTAATGTTATTTACTATAATCATCAATCACCATTTTCATTTTTTAAAAGAAACATCAATATTTATATAAACAATTTCTTGCTAACTTTTACATAAACTGCGAGCTATGAAGTTGAGAAAAATAATAATGTTAAGATGATGTGCATTTTAAAAAAGAATAAAAACTAATGTTGAATAAGAAAAATCAATGTTAAATAATAAAAAAAATAAGTAAAAATACATATCAATTTATATTAATTCATTAAACTTGTGACTCGAATCATCTTACCAGAAGCAATAAATTTGAAAAAACCTCAAAAACCTGATTCTCAACTAATTAAATATTAAAAAACAAAACTAAAAAAAAACATACAAGAAGATAAAAAAAAAAAATAGCAATTGTAAGATAGAAAAAGGCTTGAGCTTGTCTAAGTTAATTTACCAAAACCACAAATCAAGTTATGAGATTAAGATAACCTAACAGAAAAAAAAATTCATGAAATCTAATTTTTAAAAAGACCAACATCAAATTATAAGATGAAAAAAAATCCAAAAAAATAATGATATCAACCCTTGTTAGCCTATAAAACACATATTTTGGGTTATTTGATTGGTAGCATCAAATATAGAAAAACAATAAAAATCAATTCTTAATGGATCAAATATTAAAAGGAGAAATAAGAAGAAAAAAAAGTTAACCACACAAAAGGATCCAGAAGGAAAAAAAAGGTGTGAACCCACTCGAATTAAGTTGTCAAATTCGTATTCTAGGTCATAAAACCAGTATAACTCTATAAAAAAGAAAATGAAGAAAATCATCAAACCTATTTTCTTTTTATAAAAAAATTCAGTATCAAGTAATTAGATCAAAAAATAAAATAACTATAAAAAATAATGAGAACCTGTGATTCAGGGCATTTGATTGGAAGTATCAAACTTGAAAAAACCACAAAGCCCAAATTTTAATAAATCAAATGTCAAAGTATGAAATTTTAAAAAAAATCAATTACCAAAAAAAAATTAAAAAAAATAACAATTAAAATAATGAGGATTAGATTTGAAAAGAAAAAACAAATTATAGGATGAATAATTTTGGATGCAAGTGCTAAATTGAAAAGAAATATCAATTTTACAAAAGAATTAAAGAAGAAACTATCAATAGAATGAATATCAAATTTAAAAAAATTAAAAAAATATTTTTTTTGATTAAATGATAAAATTGAAAACAATTAAGAGTTTACAAAAGAGACAAAAGAAAATGAAGGGAGAAAAAGAAGAATCAGGGCTAAATTTGAAAACTAAAAAAATATTAAAAAAATAAGATTGAAGGATGTAATTAAAAAAACTTATAAAAAAATAAAAATTAATACTCAAATATACTCATCCAAGATGATTTCCCTAAAATTTTAAATGCCAGACACAAGTTTTAAGGGAGGAGAAAAAAAAATTATTCTGACAATAATCTGTCGAACAAAACTCAATATGCACCACTTGTCGAGGAAGAGAACATCACGAGGAATCCAATAACATAGTAAAAAAAGAAAATTAATCATAGGAGGATGATGCAAGCACTATCAAATCGTCATGATGTCCTCCCATGCGCATGATAGGGGTTTTTATATATTTTTAATTATTACAAAATACTAATTTAACCCTCTAGCAACCTTATTATAACAAAGAAAACCAACATGAAAATACAAAAATACCCCTAAAAAAAAGCTTAAACTAATTTTGAAATAGGGGTTGTTTTAGTAAATTTATCATGTTGAAAAATATGAAATTTCTTGGGAGTGGAGGGAGCTCTTCTCTTCCTAGTCAGGCACTTCTTTTGATTCATATTGTCTGGCTTATCTTGCTTGGATTTTCTCTCTTGTTTAGGTTTTTTTAATCTGACAGATTTATAATTTAACTTTGATTATGTGATTATTTTCCCTATATATGTTATCCGTGTTGTTATGCTGGGGTTGAGATGATTAGGGTTTGTGCGAGATTTTGTGTTCAAGTAAAAATATTCATTTGAGTTAATATGATAATTGTTTTTTTTTTTTATGAATGTTATTTCTATAGTTCTATATGACTTGATCATCTTGGTGCATATAGGCATTGTATTCGAGGAACAAAAACCTCTCTTTGTTTTTTTTTTTTTTTTGAACATAAGTTTCAGTATAATTTACATTTTGGATGGTCTCTTTTGTTCTTTCCAGAGAGGTTATCTTCTGTTAGTATGAAAGAACCTATTTTATTTGTTGTGCTTGTTGATCTTTACAAGGAACAATATCATTTAGAGTTCAGTTAGTGTGTACACAAATATCGAAAATTAGACTCATATAGAAACATGTAAGGTCCTTGCAGAGGTATTTCTACGGGAAAGGATGGCACCAGTCTCTCCGCATTTTAAATGAAAAAGGATAATGTAGAATTGTCTTTGATGCATTAGAATTTCTTCAAAGGTGTTTTCATAAATTTGTGTAATTGTGCCCACGTTCATTTCAAATTTACATTTATCTTATTTATCATGCTAGCTCTCTTTTGTAGAGAAAGATTGACTTACAATAAAGATTGCTAGCTACTCCAATTCCAAATACTACTGCTAGTTTATGGGTGTTTAAAAAAAAAAACAAAGATCTTTGATCATTCTCACAATATTAACTGGCGCTACATCTCGATGGTTTTTGCATTCACTGTTTCATGCGTTGAAAAGGACCAAAAAATTCGAAGAGCAAACTTTCAATATGAAGTAGCTTCACTATAAATCTCAAACTCACGGATTTTTGCACTACCTTATTTTTTATTGTGTGCCTCATTTTTTAGTTTTCGACACCATTTCCTTTTCTTTCCATTGCAATTATTTTGGAGTAGGCATATTCATAAAATAGTTGGCCTCTAAGAAGTGTTTCAGAATAAACGACAATAGAACCAGACCGAGCATTGTCAATAACACGCACGCACTATATAAGGATATGCGAGTTTTTATCAAACGAACATCATGGGGCAAGAAGATGTTCCATTTAAATATGAAGAGATCAGACACGATAACGAATACACTAAAATTTACAAGTTAGCACACTTGATAATTGCTTCTCAAAATCATAGTTATCAAACTTGAGAAAAGGTTTGACCGGACTAAGGCAAAGTTTTGAGTTAACTCAAATCAATTTAGAAAAATGAAATAAAAATTATGTTTGAGGTTTTAGTATTTTATATGAAATTTTTTTGAAATAATATATGTGAATGTGGGCTATATTAAAAAGTGTGTAAAGCATGAAGTGTAGTATAATTATCCCATATCAAAAAATTAAGATAATCCTAAATAAAATATAGTATAGTTATTTCATATTGAAAAGTTAAATAATTTATATGAATATAGTCTAGATATAGTTATTTTATATAGAAAAATTAAGAAATAATTTATGTTGATTTTGAAAAGTTAAAAATTATTTTATGTGAATTTAGGTTATATATAGTTGTTTTATACTGTAAAGCTAAGAGATGATTTATGTAGATGTAAGCTATAAAAAAAATATAAAAAGTGAAATGTAATATAATTATTTAATATAAAAAAATTAAAAATAATAATTTATATGAATATAAGTTATATATACCTATCCAAGAAACAATCTCAGAATATGCTATAAAAAAATGTGAGGCTATGTATTTATAAATTAGTTTTTAATTTTTAGGGTTTATTAGAAATATAAAAATATAAAAATGGTTGAATTTCACTTTTTGGGTCAATAGGGTTTTAAATTAATCCGGTAAGCTATTCAAATTTGACCGAGTTAATTACATCACTGATCTTTTATGATTTGAAACGATTTTAGATTAACCCAGGTTCATCACTATGCTCCAAAGCACGCCTAAGCATTTTGGTTTTTTATTTTTCATTTATTACGGACCTGCTTTTTCGTGGTGAGAACTAAAAAAGCATGCCTATCATTCTTTACCTTCGCAACTTAGGAAATGCAAGATGCACTTTACACTTTCAAGAAATACTGTTAGCCTGTGATAAGGCCACCTTGTGCCACAGAGAGTCAGTCATGTTTTCCGATAGCCACACAACATCCCAAAGGTTGATATTGCCACAGTACCAATATGCTTTCATGGTGCGAACAGTCTTCACATCCACTTCTGAAAGGATGGATAAGCAAAGTATATTTAAGTCACCTCTAATAAATCATCATCAATAATTTACCAGCAAGTTTTCCATGCCTCCCAAAGGACATTGTCCATTATAGTAACACCCCACTTGCAAGAAGAATATCAGAACTTTCATTACAAACTATCAGGAGCTTGAGGAAACAATTTGACATAAAAAATTAAATGAGAAACAGATCTTGGGTGTGCAACAATCTGTTGTTACCATCACGTCGGTCTTATCAATTGTGATTTCGAGGGGGCAATTCAATAAACTCCCAATTCTTTCACTCTCCAGCATAAACAATAGTAAACTCATATCTACCAAATGAAGCATGCAAAACTGTCCTGTTATTTTGATCTCAAACAAAACGAAAATAAGTATCAGCGACAGTTAGTTACAGAGAAACATATTGCCTTCTGGTGCACATGACATTAAAGGGATAAATCAAGATCATTACGATCCAATACTGCTCAATGCTTATTACATTACCTGCTGGCTTCACCATGCAGGATTGGAGATTTAGGATGCACGCTGCCGGTCCATGCTTCATATTGGCCTCTTTCCTGATGATTGTTTTGGAGTACGTTATGCATAGACCACTGAAAGAAGAGTAGAGAGCAATAAGTTCCAGAGATCTCCGATCTATTAAGGCTAACTCAACAGATAATCACGAGTAGTAAATCTCTTGAACGATTGGTCAATTTTCCATATGTGCAGGTGTCTGGTATTGGCTCTTATAGTTCTATTGCTACTTGGATCTTGCTACCGTGCATGGTGGGCAGTCCCTCTGGAAGTTGGCACGAAATCATAGATCAAGTCAATATAGTAACCGAGAAACAAGAGACAATGAAAACCAGAAGCCAAGACCCAACTAAACATTTTTAAGTACCTCTGTCTCTTCAGCATTGTAGAGCGACTTGTTCAGTGCATTAGATGCTTAACTGGAAGATTTGTCAGTGCGATTTTCATTGTACAGATGGCTATCTGGCGTTCCAGTCTGTTCCATTCAGCATTCTGCTGGTCAATATCAGCAACAGAGTGGCGAGACATTGACTTGAACAACTAGTTCATGGCTCTAGATGGAGCCTGATTCAACCCAGGTATGGTACAAATGCTCGCTTCAATATTATCTGGAAGGAGTTCTTGAGAGAATCATTCACTTGCCAGCACAACTAATTCTTATGATCCTTGAACCATTCTCGTGAGGAAAAATTTGTTTCAAGGAGAATCATCTTTTTGGCGCATAATTGATGCCTTTTGGTACCTTAGCTTTTCAATCTCTTTTGCTAGAAAGTCCAAAGTCGTGTCTGTGACATGGTTTGGCAAGCAGCCTGCGTCCAACATCATTTTTAAGAATTTATATGCGTCTTTCAACCGACCTGTCTTGCTATGAACTTCAATCATAATATTATAAGTAACCACATCAGGATTTAATCCACTAGTCTTCATCTGTTCAAAAAGATTGTTAGCTTCATCAATCCTACCAGCCTTTCCCAGTGCATCAATCAGGGTGTTATACATAACAATGTCAAGGTAACCACCTTGCTTCAGTAGCTTATCTAGAACGGAGCTGGCTAGATCTGCTCTCCCCATTTTCCCCAACCCTTGAATCACCAAATTGTATGTTGCGATGTCTGGTGGGCAAACCTTTTCACCCATTTCATTAAAAACATCCCATGCCCTATTGAAATAACCCTTCTTCACAAAAGAACTCATGATAGAATTGTACGTGTAACTCAAAGGGTCCACGCCCATATCAGTGAATATCTCAAACAACTTGCAGGCTAAGCTCAGCTTTCCCTTGGCCAAAAATATAGACAAGAACGTATTCACCATATCAATATCAAAAGAGCCTGCCCCTTTAGCTTGAACTCTCTGGCCCCTAGCCAGCGAAAATAGCTGAGAAGAAAGGTCAGTGGATTTCGCTTGATTGGCCAAATGATCCATGTGCGGAGATGATGACCACTGATCAGTGTCAGCAGACGAACTCTTCTCATCCTCAGTCGCACCATCATCTGACCTTGACTTAGGGGAACTTATTGAACTCATAATTTCCTGGAGGCCACCAGTAGATGGAAACAATGGAGTATAATCCTCTCTACTTCTAGGTGGATTTTTCAATGAAGCCTCCATATCTGCCCTCCATTTGAGAACATTTGGTAATAGATTAACATCCCTTATGTGCTTCATCAAACTCTCTGTGCAATCCCACCTACCTTGTTTATGAAATGCAATCAAGAGCGATGTTATAGTAATTAGGTCAACAACAAAGCCTCTTTCCTCCATTTCTTCCACTAAGTGCAGTGCTTCCTCAAGATGACCTTTCCTACAAAGTAGCAACACAACAATGCTGTAGGTAACAGCATCCACAAATTGACCCTTCTTCTTCAAACGACAAAATAAATTGTAACCAGCTTCAGCCCTGCCATTCTTGCACAACCCATCAATCAGAATATTGTACGTCCAACATGAGGCCCTCACTCCATCCTGAACCATCTTCTCGAACAACTGGCATGCTTCCATAACTTTCCTTGCCTTGAACATCCCATCTAAAAGAGAATTGTACACTACGGTATCTGGTAGGAACCCATTGTACTGCATTTCACTAAAAATCTTTGTTGCATCTTCCATTTGATAAGATTTACAGCACCCTTGTATAAGTATTCGATAAGTAAAGGCATCAGGCTCATGACCAGACACCTTTAATTCCTCATACACAATCACTGCGTCCTTCACCTTCCCAGCCAAGCATAGAACATGAATCAGGCTTTTATAGGTGCACAAATCAGGATCCAGTGACCCAGAAGCCAAACTCTTTTCCTTCATCTCTTTAAAAAGCCTCAAAGAAGTAGTCAGATCACCCCAACAACCAAATGCATGAATGCAGATGTTATAACCCCATGTATTCAACTCGAACCCCCTTTCCCCCCTCAATTTAGCAAAAACAGTCTTGAATTCTGCTTTCATTTCTCCATTTCGAAGCGCAACCAACAACGCGTTGCATGCAACGGAGCCCGGAAGTGAAACACCAACAGCATTCTCTTCATTACCATTAGAAGCTTCTAGAAGCTTAAACATTATAGACAATGCTAAACCCACCTGGTTTTTCTTAGCAAGTGCAACGATAATAGAATCATACATATGGGGGTTCGGGTTAGATCCTAATTCCTCCATGTGATCAAGAATGTCAAGGGAAGAGTCAAACTTCCCAGATCGAATAAATGCATCAAGCAACAACTTAAATGCATCATTCTTCATTGAATTTAGCAAATTAAAGTCTCGGACCCAACAACAACACCATCATTCTTCATTGAATTTAGCAAATTAGGAACTTCTTCAAGGTACCCAGAACGGCACAAAGTGGAAAACATTTCAGAGTATGTGCTCACCGAGTGTTTGTAAATATGCCGGAGAGAACACCATTTGAAAAACTCCATTTTCGTAGAGCTGTCAAGAGAGTTCCTCCGTAGGATTTGGAGAACCAGAGATTCTGATAGAGGAATTGAATCTGGGTCCAGACTACGAGTGCCCGACTCGGAGAGGGTCTTGGTTAGATAAGCCACCAGGAGTGTGTTTCCCATTTGGTACGATGACGATAAAGATGTAGATAGAGGGGTTCTTGCGTGGTGTAATATGTTTGGTTTCGGGGTTTCCTTTGGGAATCCAAAACATGAATGTCTTAGTTGTCTGGTTGTTGTTCTGCATCTTGACATTGCTGCCACCTGATTCTTGTTTTATAGGATTAGAAGGCTGTGAAGTGGAATTGATTTCTAAGTAATAAATTTTATTTCATTTCATTTCATTAAAGAATTCTAATGTGTCGAATGAAATCTTTAGTGATAGAACTAGCCTCGGTGCCTGGTTTTACCGCGAGGCTGTATTATTTAAAAACAAAAAAATATTCAGGCATTTAAATGGGATAAAATAATGATATAAAAAATTAGTCACGATAAGATTGTAAAAAGGCTGATTAAAGTTAAGTTAACAAGCGATATTTTGTTAAACACTCGGTACAAATTATATAATTAAAATAACTTAATAAAAATACGAAGAATTATAATTTTTTTTAAAAAATAAGTTAATTTTTTAAATATGTGAGTCAATTCATTATAGTTGTCACACTTAATCTAAGAAATTCATAAAATTTAATTTTTAGTAAATTAAATATAAAATAATAAAATAAACTATATACAAAAATTTTAAAAATAGCAATATAAAAAATAATCTTCAAAATTATGATTACTATTATTATTAATAAGTAATATAATTATTATTTTTATTATCATTATTAACATTATTATTATTAGTAATAATAGTAACAGTTTTATTGATATTATTACTATTTTCACAATTATTTTTATAATTATTATTTTCATTATTAATATTACGGTAATAATAGCAACAATTTTATTGATATCATTACTATTTTTACAATTATTTTTACAATTATTATTATTATTATTATTATTATAACTACTTTACTATTATTATTTTTATCACTGCGTTTTCGTGTGCTTCATGGCCTGTGGATAGCTCTGCGCTTTCCCAAGATTTCAGGAAGTCTTTTGATCATCCCAGCACAGTACCTTGTATCATTTTCTTTGTAGAATCAAGTGATTATCGAGCTTCACCCTTATATGATACAGTTGCAGGTTTCACTAAGGTCCTCTCAACCGAAGGCTTTAGTCCTTTGACACCTTCTCCGCAACAATTTTCACAGATTTCACAATATTTTCTGCAGCATTTTTAATACATTCTATGTGATTTATGACTGAATATCACTAAAAAGGACTGAATGTTGGACATCTAGTTGAATCAAACACACTGGTTCAACCACATGTTCGAGTAGGATGATATTTGACGGAGTTTCGGTCATCCCCACTGCAATTCCTTCAATTTCGTTTTCAATCCATCGGTGTAGGAAAAATTCATCAGTAATTAAGAGATAATTCAAAAGGCCAATGACTTCGATTCCCAGATTCAGCAAGCATACATGATTTTGTTTTTAAAGATCAAATATAAGAGACGACATTTCTTGGTGTTGGATCTATCTTTTTCTTGTAATTGTAATCGCTCATTATAAGATACACTCTAGTCACCATTAATAAATTAGAGATTTTAATTTATGCCAACTCATTTAATATGCCTTCAAAGTCCTCTTCTTCTTCTCTCTTTTTTTTTTTTTAATTTATGCCAACTCATTTAATAAATTATTTTTTGAAATGTTGTGTTTTATATTAGCAACAACTTTAAATCTCGTGTTTTATAGATACATTAACAAATTATACTAGACATTTAAACTGTGTTATTTTGATACCTTTTTTTTTAAGTGTTAATAAACAAAAATACCCAATATTTTATTATCAAATTTTAGAAAAATTTTTGGAAGAATTACAGAACCTTCCTAGAACATGATTATCCATTATTGTCTGTTGTAATTACCTTCACTGTTTACATTTACTTCGAGGACACGTATATCAGAATCGATGAATAAGATTACAAATACGTGAAACGTTTCCGCTTCTTACTTCCTCGGTGTCAAGCCATCTCATGTGCTCGTTACTCAGGGCTGCCAACTGTTCAAAGGAAACGAAAAGGAGTAAACAAACAATAAAATCATAAAATAAATTATATACAAAATTTTTAAATAATAGCACTATAAAAAATAATCTTTAAAATTATGATTTTTTTTTATTATCATTATTAGCATTATTGTTATTAGTAATAATAATAACGATCTTTTGGATATTATTACTCTTTTCACAATTATTTTTATTATTAATATTCTCGTAATAATAGCAACAGTTTTATTGATATTATTACTATTTCACAATTATTTTTATAATTATTATTATTACTATTATGTTTATCACTTTTTATCACTGCCTTTCGTGTGCTTCATGGCCTGGGGATAGCTCTGCGCTTTCCCAAGATTTCAGGAAGTCTTCTGATCATCCCAGCACAGTTCCTGGTATCATTTTCTTTGTAGAATCAAGAGATTATCGAGCTTCACCCTGGTATGATACGGTTGCAGGTTTCACTAAGGTGACTTCTCAACTCAACTGCAGGCTTTAGTCCTTTGACACCTTCTCCGCAACAATTTTCACAGATTTCACAATATTTTCTGCAGCATTTTTAATACATTCTATGTGATTTATGACTGAATATCACTAAAAAGGACTGAATGTTGGACATCTAGTTGAATCAAACACACTGTGGTTCAACCAGATGTTCGAGTAGGATGACATTTGACACAGTTTCGGTCACCCCCACTGCATTTCCTTCAATTTCGTTGTCAAACCATCCGTGGAGGAAAAATTCATCAGTAATTAAGAGACAATTCAAAAGGTCAATGACTTCGATTCCCAGATTCAGCAAGCATACATGATTTTTTTTTTAAAGATCAAATATAAGAGACGACATTTCTTGGTGTTGGATCTATCTTTTTCTTGTAATTGTAATCGCTCATTATAAGATACACTCTAGTCACCATTAATAAATTAGAGATTTTAATTTATGCCAACTCATTTAATATGCCTTCAAAGTCCTCTTCTTCTTCTCTCTTTTTTTTTTTTTAATTTATGCCAACTCATTTAATAAATTATTTTTTGAAATGTTGTGTTTTATATTAGCAACAACTTTAAATCTCGTGTTTTATAGATACATTAACAAATTACACTAAATATTTAAACTCTGTTATTTTGATACTTTTTTGTTTTTTGAAGTGCTAATAAACGAAAAAACCCAATATTTTATTACCAAATTTTAGAAATTTTTTTAGAAGAATTACAGAACCTTCCTAAAACATGATCATCCATTATTGTCTGTTGTAATTACCTTCACTGTTTACATTTACTTCGAGGACACGTATATCAGAATCGATGAATAAGATTACAAATACGTGAAACGTTTCCGCTTCTTACTTCCTCGGTGTCAAGCCATCTCATGTGCTCGTTACTCAGGGCTGCCAACTGTTCAAAGGAAACGAAAAGGAGTAAACAAACAAGGGATGGCATGAAACAGAAAACAGGAATGCATCGATTCTTGACCGACAAAACATTTGCGAAATAATTCCAATGTGTCTTTTTAAGTCTTATAGGTGCAAGCATCTAGAATTATCCATAGACTAGTATAAATGTAAGTGTTGAGAATATTGTAGTCCAAGTCCATAAAGAGAAACACAGAAGAAGCGAAGAAAGGCTAGGTGAAGGTAACAGGTTCTTATATAAGAGATGAGGTGGTACAAGAGAGATCCCATATGAAGAAAAGAAGAGAGAGCTCTTGCTAAAAGAGATGGAAAATGGACAAGGAGGCGTGATAGAAGGCAGCAATCTGACAAGCAGTAGGGCAAATACAAAGGTCACTTGAAAAACCAAATCTTGAAAGAGAGATGTTTGACTAATGAAATGTGGCAATAATGACAAGAGGAGAAAAATGACTGAGTAGCCATGTTAGGACAAATACAATTGCTAAAGCAAAGAGATTGAAGAGATGCTCAAGATGAAGATGTAAGAGAAAGGAAATTATGGCAGCAACGTAGTCTTCCAACCAACTATAATGTGACAGTAGCTACAACAAGGCAATGATTGTGTGCCGAGGGAAATGGTAACAAGAATAAGAAAGTTTGCAAGAATCGGCAACACATTTTCTAATTTCAAGGATTGTGAGATTTTTAAAATTAAGAGGGAGTGTTGGAATTAATTTTAAAGTCTACATCAAGTGTCCTTTTACTTCTTCAACGAGCATATACAAGTATTAATGATATTGTTATCCTATTAAGTATCTAGAATTATCCATACACTAGTATAAATATATGTGTTGAGTGAATTGCAATACAAGTCCAAGTCCAGGACTTCCTCTCATTTGAGAGTAATATAATATAAGTTAGAGTTCCCTTCCTACCTTCTCTCCTAATTTTCTCCAACAACAGGTACTGACATCAGAGAAACACAAGGCAAGTGATGTAAAAAGGAGAACATGTGCCTCACTTTGGTATGAAATGAGATAGAGCAGGGGAAACCATGTTCCTGGGATATATCTTTTCATAATCAAGTGAATGGGCAGAGAGAAAATCAAGCATGATTTTTTGCAGCATAACGCAAAAGTGAACAACCTAGCAAGCACTGCACGCATTTCCAATGTCTTATGTACTTTGTTGCTTAACTACGAAACATCTGTGACAGAAGAATGACAACAAAAATAATTTGGTCTTAACTCATAGTATTAGAAGACAATGGTTCTGACAATTGAATAAGTCATTCTATCCAATAGGTACATTTTCTCTATCATATTTCTATGAAGAATTATCAGGATTTTAAGCTTCTTATTAACAGGAAAT
>NW_011499866.1:1377141-1503859 GCF_000495115.2 Populus euphratica | reverse complement strand
GTGCCAATAATACTTCCATTAGCTCAGATTTTGAAAGGAGCATACTTGTTAGAGCTTACCCACTACATGCCATATATACTGTTACCAAATTAGGAAACATGCTTCGGTAAACAAATTAACAACTGGGTGTTGTTGTTTATATCCAAATTTCAGAATAACAATCATATATAGACCAAAAAAAAGAGAGAAAAAAAATCAGAACCAAGAACATAACTAGGAATTAGAAAAGGAAAGGGTAAATAAGAGTATAAGGGGTACCAGTGAAAACAATAAAATCGGGCTTCTCTGCTTGAATCATGCGCTCAACAAAGGCAGTGGTGTTGAGGTCAGAGCAAGTAGGCATCTGATTTGGGAACACATTGTGGCACGACGTGGTCCTGCCATCCGCATAGTGCATATCTGCCACTTGCAGTATCTTGAACTGTCCATTTTTTCTAAATCGCAGCTCTTTTTTCACACCCAACACAGATTTTGGAACGAAGAAGCAGAGAGAAAAAACCACAAACCCCAAAAAGTGGGAGGGTGAAACACTTGGTGTGTTCTTCTTCGCCATCGTTGTTATCTACCTAAAATCAGCAAACCCGATGCCTTCAGCATTGCCTTACAGCTATATATATAGGTAGAGTGAGTCTAGTCCTAGTTTGGCATGTGGCCTAAAATCAAATATTTAACAGTGCCCAAAAGGATATTCCATTCCTTGTTGCGTGGTCTTTGGCGGTCTTTGAACGGTGTCTTTCTTTCTAAAAAAATATTTGTGTTAGAATCAAAAAGGATTTTTGGGCAACGCGAGATGGAGGACAGGGACTGTTTTATGTTCTAGCTCTTTCACTCAAATATTATTTTATTTAGATCTTTACGATCAATTAAAAAAAAAAGTATTCTATGGAAACATTAAAAAGATGATGAATAAAAAAAAAAGTTCATGTATTTTATTAAAATAAAATAAAAGCGTGTTTATTTTTTTATTTAAAAAGTAATTTTAAAAAATTAATATTTTTTTGAAATTTAGATCATTTTGATATTTTAATATTAAAAATAATTTAAATAAAAAATTAATATATTTTTAAATAAAAATATTTTAAACAATAATTACTATTTACTTCAAAGTTAGATGATGTACTATCAAATAATAGAAAAAATAATGAAAGATAGGCCGAAACACTATTTGGAAATTTTGAAAAAAATCAATGTATTTAAATAAAAAAAATATTAAATTTCATATACTAAATTAAAAAAAAAAGAGTAAAAGATAATGTACTAATATTGTAATTAGCCCTTTATTTATTTACAACAAATTGATCTTTTTATTTTCGTCTACAGCAACGTGATGCTGTTTTTTAACTTTAAATGAATGTTTAGAAATTCTGTAATTTTTATTTTTTGATTTCCCTTGAAAATTATTAAATTAATATTTTTTATTAGTTTTTAATAATTTTAATATGTAAATATTAAAAATTAAAAATTATTTTAATATATTTTAAAATAAAAAATATTTTTTAAACTACAATATCAAATACATGTTAAACCCTCTTTAAAAACAGTAAATTATTTCAATACCTAATAAATTTTTAAAATTTTAGTTTCATTGAAAAAAATATTATTTATTTAAAATTTAAATTTTATTTAAAATTAATTTGTATACTATTTTAATATACTAATATCAAGAATAAATTTTTAAAAATAAAAAAAATTATTTTAATATATTTATAAATTAAAAAAACTTTAAAACACTATCACCAACACATTCAAAAACGAGATAATAAGCATTCTAGAGCTTGGCCTAGTGGTGGAAAGGGCTTGTCTCGTTCCACTGCATCTGGGTTTGAGCCCTGACGTGCACGTTTGTCACCCTCGCGGTGCCTTACATGTCTACTGGGTTTGCAGGGTATTGAGTGGACGGTGAGGATTAGTCGTGGTGCGCGCAAGCTGTCCCGAACACCCCATATAAATTTTTTTTAAAAAAAAGATAATAAATTATTTAGGTAGTGGTCAAATAGTAAAAATTTAAAATTAAGAAGTTTGATTTTTTTGTGGTTTCAAGTTTAAATTCTTAATTATTTAATTATTTATATGATAACTACTAAAATTTTATATAATTATTAATTTCTAAAATTAATTATGATAACTCCAAGCTGGCTAAACGACTATATTAATCTATATATATATATATAAAGACAATAGTTGCTGTCGCCAAAACGGATCTTGACGTGTGATTTGGTTGCACATGTAAGGAGGGTCATCGACCCCACACAAAAGTAATCTTAAATGACCAAACACAAAAATAATACTGGCAACGACCAAAAGGCAGAAAAACGGCGAGTCCCTCAAAAATCCTGTGGTTCCGCCTCCCTACCTCCCGTCATTAATATTGTTTTATTAATTTTTAATAATTTTAATATGTAAATATTAAAAATTTAAAAGTTATTTTAATATATTTTTAAATAAAAAATATTTTTTAAAAATAATTTAAACTATAAAATCAAATACATGTTAAATCCTCTTTAAAAACAGTAAATTGCTTCAATATCTAATTATGTTTTTAAATTTTAGTTTCAACGAGAAAAAATAATATTTCTTTAAAATTTAAATTTTATATTATTTTAATATACTAATATCAATAATAAGTTTTAAAAAATAAAATTATTTTAATATATTTATATAAAAAAAACTTTAAAACACCATCACCGACACATTCAAAAACAGGATAATAGTTGCCGTCGCCGAAACGGATCCTGACGTGTGATTTGGTTGCACGTGTAACGAGGGTCATCGACCAAACACAAAAATAATATTAAATGACCAAACACCAAAATAATATTAAATGACCAAGACCAAAAGCGAGAAAAACGCGAGTCTCCGCGTCCCTACCTCCCGAAGTCTCCGCAGAAAGATAGCAAACAGCTTTCAAATGTTGACTGCCAGCCTGCCACGCCAGGAGTGAAGTGACCATAATCACAAACTCACAAACAATGGATGCTCGAGACATTTTTCATGAAACTTAAAGCACACCACAGGAACCTCATTTTGAAGTGGTAGAAATATTTTCCTTGGCATGGCACAGGTCGGAGAAATCATCTTCTTCTAGCATGTATTAGATGGCGATGCCGCGGGTTTATGATATATTTATATATTATTATGAGTTTGTTAAAAAAAATTATATTTAAAAAAATTATTATAATTCATAATTTTTTCAAAGAAAAAATTATAAAGTTAAAATTTTAATTAGCTTAATATTAATAAAAAAAATTAATAAAAAAAATTTAAAAAAAATTATAAAAAACAAAAACCCATGAAGGAAAATCTTATAGTAATCTATAGTATTTCATGAGAAAATCTATAGTTGTAATTCTTAACCAGTTTATTATTAAAAATAATAAAAATAATAAAAATAATTTTTAAAAAAATCATGTGGGGGATACTGTAGCAAACCACGATGTTTAAAAACAAAACAACAAAACTAAATTCTCAACCAGTTCAATATAAAAAAAAAATAGCAAAAACAATTCTGGAAAACAAATCATAAAAAATTTATGGGGGAAACATTACAGCAATTCACAATATTTTTTTTAAATTACAAAGCTAAATTCTTAATTAACTCCATATTAAAAAAATAAAATCAATAAAAACAATTCTGAAAAAAACACAAAAAAATGAAGAAAGAAGACAATTTTGGGGGAAAAAGGCAAAAAAAAATGAAAAAATAGAAAAAAAAAGCATGTGAGAAAAGTTAAAGCTAAATTCCCAATTAGCTCGATATTAAAAAAAAATCGATAAAGATAATTTTGAAAAAAACATGTGAAGAAACATTGTAGCAAAACAAAAACCATGTAGGGAAATACTGTAACAGTCCATAATGTTTTTTTTTTTAAAATACAAAGCAAAATTTTCAATCAGCTCAATATGAAAAAAAAATGCTCGATGTTGCAGGTTGTGGTATGTTTGTGCGTTGTCGTACGTTAATTTGTTAAAAAAAATTAAAAAAATTATATGAAGAAAAATTATTGCAATTCACAATATTTTTAAAGGAAAAACTACGAAGTAAATTCTTAACCAGTTTAATATTAAAAAAATAAAATTAACAAAGAAAATTTTAGAAAAAATCATAAAAAAAAAGAAAAATAATCATGCAAGAAACATTGTAGCAATCTATTTTATGAGGAAATTTATAATTATAATTCTTAACCAACTCAATATTAAAAATAATAAAATCGATAAATATAATTGAAAAAAAATCATAACAAAAAAATTATGTGGGGAACACTGTAGCAATCCATAGTGTTATAAAAAAAATAACTACGAAGCTAAATTCTCAACCAGTTCAATATGAAAAAAAAATAAAATTGATAAAAATAATTCTGAAAAAAAAAACAAAATATCATAAAAAAAATTATGTGGGGAAACACTGTAACAATTTATAGTATTTTAAAGGAAAAAAACTAAAAAGCTAAAGAAACACCGTAGCAATCTATTTCACAAGGAAATATACAGTTGTAATTCTTAATCAACTCAATATTAAAAATAATAAAATCAATAAAGATAATTTAAAAAAAAATTATAACAAAAATTTTTTTATGGGGGAACACTATAGCAATCCATAATATTTTAAAGGAAAAAACTGTGAAGCTAAATTCTCAACCAGCTCAATATGAAAAAAAAAAAATCAATAAAGACCATTTTGGAAAAAAAATCATAAAAAAAGAAAAAAAACATCATGTAGGGAAATACTATAGCAATTCACAGTGTATAAAGAGGAAAAACTATAAAGCTAAATTTTCAACCAGCTTCATATTAAAATAAAATCAATAAAAATAATTCTAAAAAACACAAAAAATGAAGAAGACAATTTAGGAAAAAAAAAGAAAAAAAAACATGTGAGGAAAGTTAAAACTAAATTCTTAACCAGTTTAATATTTAAAAAACTCAACAAAAATAATTTTGAAAAAAATACTTATGAAAAAACATTGTAGCAAAACAAAAACCATATAGAGAAATATTGTAATAATCTAGTGTTTTAAAGAAAAAAACAACGAAGTAAAATCGATAAAGACCATTTAAAAAAAATCATAAAAAAAAACTATGTAAGGAAACATTATAGTAATCCATGAAAAAAGTTAAAGTTAAATTCTCAACCAACTTAATTTAAAAAAAAAAATTAACAAAAATAATTTTTTTAAAAATTCTTCATTCCACCATCTGGGTTTTGCTTAATTAGTAATTTTGAAAAAATACTTCATTCCATCATCTAGGTTTCGCTTAATTAGTTGTAATTCAGTTTTTTAGCACTGATAATTGTTTTTCTTGTTTTAGGTTTTTTTGTTGCTCGAATAAAGTTCAAGGCTTTACTTTGTTTTTTCAATTTTTGATGCTTCGCGAATAAAGTTCAAGGCTTTACTTTGGTTTTTCAACTTTTGGTGCTTGTAGCTTTGTGAGTATAGCACAACTTTGGTGTCTCACAGATGCCATTTTATGTTTGAGCTTGAATTGCCTGTCCTGGGTTGTGTTTGGATAGAGGGGTGTTGTTTTCTTGGTCTGGTCTTAAGTGCTTGGTAAAGGCTTGGTAATGGTTGGTTCAACTTTGAAAAAAAAAAAACAGAACATGTGGGGGAAAGCTCCAATGCTTTTTCCACACGTATTAGAACATGGGAGGAAAGCTCCAGTGCTTTTTCCACGTGTTTTAGTATATTGTTAAGAGCTTGAGTTTCCTGTCTTGGGTTGTGTTTGGATAGAGGGGTGTTGTTTTCTTGGTCTGGTCTTAAGTGCTTGATAAAGGTTGGTTCAACTTTGAAAAAAAAAAAAAAACATATGGAGAAAATTACAGTACTTTTTAATAGGTTGGTAGAGAATAGCATCTTAGACATTATATGCTAACACATTTGTGCTCATAACACTACCACCGCATGGATTCAAAATAAGCAAATGGATAAAGAAAGATATCTATTTGCGACGAAACAACATCAGGCACTTTTACTTCCACAGCACTCTGATAGGTAATAGATATCATCTACACATGTAAAGGACAGATTGAAACTTTGAAAGAAACAAATTAAATGGAAAAGATTATGAACGAAAGCCAAATAAAAAGCAAGGAAACAAAACATTAAACAGGAAAAGCATATGGTTAGTTGAAGAACAAGAGCCTCCTTTCACTCATATTCTGTCCCTAAGAACAACTCAAAACACCAAAAAAAAGGTACAAATGGCACAGGTATTCAAAAGCGGTGAAGACGCAAGAACATAATAAGGAAATGCATACAAAAAGGTGGGGAAAGAAGGAAGAAGAGACCACTAAAGAGCCACATAACAACTCGCAATTGATTTGAATGCAACCGAACAGTACTAAAGATACTTGCCGCCTTTTGCAATATCTTTTTTTATTTCTCGTTGAATCCATTTCACAAGAAGCCACTGCAACATGAAAAAAAATAAAAAAATTAACATGAATGAAATTGATTATATGAACTGGTTCTACCACAAAGAATACAGGAGTTAGATCACATGGTAAGTTTTTACCTGAATCCCTAAAATAAGAGGAATAAATATCTTTCCCCTGTCATTGGACTCAGACCCATTAACCAACTTCTCATCAACTACAAGAGCTTTCTTCCCATTTGTTGCAACCAAAATGATCTCTTTTACCAGGCTTGGAATCCAAGCATCCCCGTTGGGGAGAATCTGCAACTCAAAATTAAGCAATTCACAATAAACCACTTGAACAAATGAATAAATTGTCACAAACTCAGAGAATAATGAGCGAACCTTTTCATCATTCTCATTTTTGTTGCATCTCCCACTGTTCTCAACCAAACCAACGGGAATAGCAGAATCCTAGAAGCATCAAAGCATGTGAATGATTGATTATGTAAACAATCACACTAAAATAGAACCCCCAAAAATAAATAAACAAATTCTCATATTCTATTTTCACATGTTCCATAGAGATTGATCTTCAAATACAATTACTGGAAAATTAATTTATTTCCCATTAATGCGTCCTCAAAACTATAACAAAGATAATTCTCAGAAAGGAAAATAAAAATGAAGATGGATCTGCATTTTTATCAATGAAGTTGATTTCCAAACGCAATTACAGGACATTAAATGTCCCATGAAGAATGCCGTTCACTCATGAACCACCAAACTAGTTTCATTTTGGTAACACCCTCTTCAACTCCAAATTAATAAGTGCTTAGACATTGGAACAAGTATGTCTCAATCCCATGCATCCAACACTGTAATATACAACTTTTGAAGTAAAAAAGTTCTCTCAATCAATTCACAGAAATCTGAAAATAGAGATCATACAACAACACAATATTTCAAGCATTAGTTATAGCTTGAGTAGCACCACCTTTTCAAAGACGTTATAAATAACCCTCATTTATAGACTTCAGATCCAGGATGAAGAAATTATCTGGAAAGGGAGAGTTTGCCTTTTCCACAGATAATGACATGCTTTCAAGCCATCAATTGGCATGAATAAAGGTGAGAAGTTACTCCAGCTTATCTAATTTTCTAATCAGATTTGCTTATTTTTCCTCTCTTGGAGTAAAATCATACATAATCACTTCTTTCCCAATACAAATCTAGAAGCAAACATAAAGTACTACAAATGGTGCCCTAAAATCTTGCCGAAACTCCACCATAACTTAAAAAATGCCATTTTTCATACTTGAGAATATTTGACAATCCAAAAGATAAAACATTGCTAAGAAAAAAATAAAAAAATAAATAAAAATAAAAAATAAATTCTCCCTTATGATATCCTTGATAATACTTTAAAAGGATGCAAAGGAACTCCACAGAAAATTTGGATGAAATTAAAGAAGACAAAGCAGGGAAAAAAAAAGAAAAAGAAAATGAGTCCAGAATCACTTTGTGCATTAAAGGAAACAAGTAGAAATTTCATGGTGTCCCTTGGTTTGTGAGATAAAAGAAACTGGGACAATTGCCAAGTGTTTTCCAACTGACTTCCACAGTGATAATGCAGTCAAAGGGGGAAAGGGCTCAGTTAACCGCATCACATAAGCCACCATCACGCAACTCTCCTTCCCACCACTCTTGAACTTGATATTCATGAGGTTCTCAATTTCCTTAGGAGCCTCATCTCTTCCTTTGCTTTGAAGCACCAGAAAAAATCAGTTCTGAACTCTCCACAATTTCCTCAAATCAAATCGTCTTGTATACTAGCACAAAACATCCCAAGACATCCAATTTGTTAGATATGAGAATACTAGATACTCTTGGTGTAGTACTCCCTCGTTCACATGAAAGATCGACCCCCTACGATACTACCCATGGATCCTTTTTTCATGGGAGCAATATAACAGTCTCTCATCAGATTTATATAAAAGATGTCCATCTGATGATTCCCCAGCCTATCAAAAAGCTAACTTACTTCAAGTAAATTGGTGGCAACAGAAACAACCATGTCCTGATCCTCAAGTTGCCCTTACTTCGGAGATTGTACCCCCCCCCGGATCAGAAATAAAACATGACTTTCACCAACAGGCACTAAAGTCATTACTGATTAGGATAAAAATTAACACATTTGACAGCCTCCCTTCACTAATTCCCCACTCAGTCCTCTACAAAATGTACCAGCTTCAACTACCATGATAGTCCTCAAGCAATTCACGTGTTGGATATTAAAGAGAAGTGAAAATGGAAGAGGATATCTGAAAACACGCTCAATGAATTGAAGGTTATTTTACCATTTTGTTTACTTCCTTGAATAACAAAGTTCATTTTTTAAAGTATGTGAACCATATCTGAAGATCTGTATGGTGTTACAAGCAGTAAATAATTGGCAATGCAGAAAAAAAAAAAGATTTGACCAAAGCCTCCATTTTTAGCATTCCTTTTCATTTGTCAGCCAAATGTGTACATTTGAACAGGAGAAAGTTGCAAAAACCCATGGTAAGTTTTTAACACAGTGGATAGAAAAATGAAGATATGCTTCCCCATTAATTTCTCAAAAAAGCAAGTCGCAGTGTCTCTTGAACCAGCGCATCATGAACCTTAAGTTTCTTAAGAGGTTATAAGATCTATAGCATTAAAAAAAGAGGTCTACGGAACTATTCATTAGCATAAGAATGTGTATCTGAGAGAGAGGGGAGCTATTTATTTTAGAGGGAATAACGTGTATGAAAAAAAAACCCAAATCACCCTGCTATTTGCAACAGATTATCAACATGCACGTGCAGCAAATTATGCACTTATCATTTGATCAGAATATTATTGCACATTCAGAATACCAATTAGAAGCCGTTGCCAGTAAAATTAAAGGAAAAAAACCAAAAGAAGGGAGAAAAACAACAAGTTAAGAAGAAACAATTTACCTCAAAGTCTCGCTTCCTAATCCGTGCTCCCATACGAATGGTCTTCAACACAGCCTCTGATCTTCGAGCACAAAAGACATCATAACTTAGATCGTCTGGTGGGCAGAGTTGAGCATGAGTGAGGACAAGCAAACTTTTACTCCATATTTCTTTTCCAAAACTGTCAGATATAGCACCAATTATCTGCTTGTCCAAGTCATCCACTCTATATGCATCCAGGCGATCAACATAGAGCAAAACATGTATAGTCTTATTCAAAAGAAACCTACATTAGCAGACAAACCAGAACCTAAAGTCAAATTAATGTACGGTCACCACATCTTTAATACAGGAATTCCAGGATAAAGAACCACAGAAGTAACGATTTCATAGGAATCCGAGTGAAACACATATGAGGTTCTAGTAGTACTAACCGTTTAATCATGTCCAGAGCTTGGTAACTGACATAACCACCTTCCACAAGGCCCGGAGTGTCAATGATGTTTAACGTGAATCCAGCCCGGTTGCGTGAAACCATAACAGGTCTGAACCCCTCTGACTGTAATGCAAGCATTGTTATTAGCAACCATATATAGATATATGGAGCATACAAAGATCACAAGCTGCCCTTAGCCCTGAAATTCACAGGAAATTGGTTACCTGGAAAGAGCTAACACTGACCGCTCGCTCTCCTAAGAGAGAATTAACAGTGGAAGATTTCCCAACTCCTCCTTTGCCCATAACAAGTATGGTCAGTTTATCAACACCCTGCAATTACAAAATAGTCCAAGAAAATAAATAATTACGAAAGCAGAAACACGAAAAGGAAAAAATATTTTGAATTGAAACAGCAAAAAGATAGAAAGTCTGAACCTCTTCCTTTAACTTGGCAAACAATTCTACAAGTTTGGATTGAGTAGCAGTAGGGAATTGCTGAAACCCTGTCCATTCACGAAGTACAGACCCCATTGATGCCTAAATTGACCCCAAGGAAAGAAAAAGTAGCTGAAATTATTGTCACCGTTAGTAGAAAAAAGGAAACAAAATTGTGGAATAAACCCCCAGTCCTAAACCCCAGAGATTATTTCTAAAATAAAAAATAATAAAGGGGAGAGAGAGTAAGAATATCACCTCTTGAATATGTCGCCTCACTGCGGAAGAGAGATAGAGATAGAGATAGAGAAAGAGAGGGGATTGGGCTTTGCTTTGCTTTGCTTTTGTACAGTGCAGTGTAATGGATTACCTTATCAAGCCGAATCCTAAACATTTTGTTTTTTTCCCTTTATTTTGGTTTGGTTTTGGGAGTTTCTTCTTTGCTTTATGTTTGACTCAAGGTAGAAGATCCAAATGCTGCCCTTGGTTCTGTACATGTAGGCTGCAGCGACCGCTTGCTATTATACTACCAATTATTTTTTAAAATATTTTTTTTAATATATTAAAATAATATTTTTTTATTTTTAATATTAAAAGATAAAGTAATTTTAAAATTAAAAAAATTAATTAAAATAAAAATAAAAACTTTTCAATATTTTCTAAAATATTTTTAAAACCTCAAAATAAATAGTTTTATATTCAAATTCCCTCTTTAAAAAGATTATTTAAGAAAAACGATTAATGTAGATTTTTTTTAATCCTTTTATGACAAAAATTAACAGCAAGCCAATGAACTTTACATACACTGAATCATACTTCTTTATTTATACTTATCAACACTAAATTTATGGTAATTATCTTCTTTTTTTTCGTTATATCAGATTCAAAATAATTATATTGTTTTGTCTGTGTTTCTCAGCCTTTTTTATTTTTTTTAGTTAAATTAAAATATTATTATTTATAAAAAAACCAATATAATAAAATAAGAGTAATTATTTTCGTTGTTTACAAATTCTATAACACACGGGCTTGATACCACAAGTCAACTATTCAGTGAAATGAAAAGGGATTCCAGGTCCACGAAAGGCCCAAACAGAAAAAGGAGAAGATGCTATGACGGGCTGAAGCCTAAACTTTGTAAAAAAATTTAGGCAAAGGCCCGGATGCTCTAATTTATAAAAAAAAGAGTATAAACTCAAGGAAAACAGTCGTGTCCACCGCCATTATCAAGCTTCGAGGACAGAAATCCCAATCCCTGTTGTCTGAAAACCGGGAATCCAATCAAATTCTCTGATATTTTACAGACGCAAAAAAGAAGACAGAATGTCAGCTAGGTTACTGAAGAAATTCCTGAAAGAACAAGAACTACAGCAGCAACAGCATCATGTGGAGGATGAAGAAGAAGCAGCTGAATCTCCTGATTCGGAAAATCGCCCTGCGATAAACCCATTTGACCTTCTCAATGATGACGACGTTGATCAGGTTTTATTCCTCCGTCCTGTACAGCAATTAACTGATCAAAACCAGAAAGTTACATATACTTCAAGACGAATATTGCCGCTGCATTTTTGTTTATTTCCTTCATTTTTTTAGGTTGCTTACGATGTCTTATATAATGGGTAGTCAGTGTTTGGAAGTTGCCCTAATATATAATATTCTCTTTTAAGTTTATATGTGAGCTTCCAATACGTACATATGATGTATTGTTGTGTAAAAATTGGCCCTTTGTAAAATTATAATCAATCTGACAGTCTCTTATGAACTTGAGTCGTTTTGAGATTTTAAAACATACAGTAGTAACGCAACACCAAGAGGCACTGCTTTTCTATGAACCCATAAACCATGTAGCTAGCTGAAAAAACGAGACTAAAAAACAAGCCCATGCTTTTTTTTTTATTACAGTATGTGCAATGCGGTTGACCAGTTCTTTTGCAATAGCTTTAGTTTGCATGGCATTCTTAGCGTTCAATTCAGTTTTTCATGGAAGCCTTTACGACCAGTTCAGTTTTCATAGCATTCTTTACATTTGGTTCCCATTCAGCTGCCCAGAATTACGTATTTTTGTCTGCTTATGAAGGATTATTACTTGGTCTTTCTAAGCATCCTGTTCAGTTTTCTTAGGACCCGTTACATTCCTTTCCAACCATCTTTTTATCTGATATTTTACACTACTTATCTTGTGCTTTGCTCAATGGTCGAATTGCTCTGGAGTGTGAAAACTTAGTGAGATAACAAGGAAATTGGTGCGTGCATGTGAAATTTTGAAGAACATTTGATATTGCAGAAGAAGATCCATTAACAGTGTATTTTCAAGTTTACCTGGCAGATTTGTTTATGTAATTGTTGTTCATCATCTTACATTGTTCTCAAGTATGATTCCTTAAAAGATCTAATTGCTTAAATCAAAAGGAGTACTAATGGTTGTGAAAGGAAAGTGTGGAATATCTACTTTCCATTTATTGTCAGTCGCTAATGTTTGGTTTCAGCTGCAGGAGGACGAGCCTGAAATTGCAGATGAAATGGTAGTGGGTAAAGATCACACACAGGAACTGTCTGTGATGAGAAGCATGACGGGTGCCATTTCAACTTCCAATCAGAAATCAAAGAAGAAGAAGAAGAAGAAGAAGAAATGCAAGGCTGGTTTGACTTCAATTACAAATAAAGTTGAAGAACCTTTGGATGATACATTAGATGCTTTATCCTTGGATGCTAATTCTTCAAGACATAAGCTGGGCCCCACCAAAACCAAACCAGAAACATCAACACTTTGTGCAGGATTTGTTAAACAATGTGCACCTCCCGCCTTGCAACTGGATCCCAAATGTTTGAATCCTGAGAATGAGTTACGGAGAATTTTTGGTTCTAAGGTGGTGAAATCATTTGAGAAAAGTAATCAAGACAGCAGTTCTAGACAGGTTCGTGGCGGCAGACGTGGAGCCCATCATACTAGAAAGACAATTCTAGTCTCTCCATCAGAACATTGGCCTCGTTGGGATGGATCTTTATCCATGGAGTTTTTGGAAACTAAGGACGGATACCATCATTTTAGGTAATGAATATCCTTGCTTTCTAGACATGGTCGGCATTAATTCTCCATTTTTCTGCTTTATGTCCCAGGTTATGCATCTGTTATGAAATTAAAACATCACTGGTAGTTTCTTCATTGACTCGTATTGAATGTAAATTCCTTATTATTGTTTGCCTTTTGGGGACTCTTGCTTGTGAATTGTAGCATTCACATGGGGATTTTTCATTTTAGTCATGGGTTTGAATTGGTTATCAAGATACATAATTTTTGGTGTCTTTCAAGGATTTTGTTTCTGTGGGAGTGAGGAGGGGGTGTGGTGGGGGATGAAGTGATGGTCTTATGGCTTTAACCTACCTTATGAGACTTTGAAATGTTCAATGATAACTAGGACACTTTAAGGGACTGTCTGGTTGCAAGCAGCCCTATGGAAAGGAACCTCCCTCATCCTGAAGGAAGGAGGCCTTGGTCTTAAAAGTCTCAAAACATGGAATAGAGCTGCCACCATGAAACACATATGGTGTATTCTAACAGACAAGCATTCAATATGGGCAACATGGGTTCACACCACCTTACTTCGAGGGAGATCCTTCTGGCAACTAAACATCCCCACCAACCCCTCTTGGTCTTGGAGGAAGATTCTTCAAAGTAGGGACTGGTGCAGAGGGAAATTTATGACATGCATTGGCAATGGGAATACAACCTCTCTTTTGTTTGATTACTGGCTTCCAGATGGGAAAAGGATAAATGACATGCTCCCCCTCAGAACTCTCACTTACAAGGTTACTCTGGAATGCAAAGGTCTCGGGGATCATCAAAGAGGATGGCTGGAACTTTCCAAGCAGTATCCAAGCCTTTCAAGCAATTTGGAACTCTATTCCTTTTCAGCCAGGACCCCACATGGAAGATCACCATGTCTGGAAAGGGAATCCCTCAGGACAATTCACCATAGATTCAGCTTGGGAGTTGCTTCGAGAGACCAAACCCGCAAATACCATTCACCATTTGCTATGGTTCAAAGGTCATGTCCCTCGTCAATCCTTCATCCTTTGGCTTGCTTCTCAGGGGCGCCTTCGCACTATAGATAGGCTACTCACCGTGGGGAGCATAACAAACACGGCATGCATGCTATGTGGAATGGACATTGAAAACCATGACCACTAATGCTCTTATTCCAGCACAGTTTGGGGAGCCGTGACCAGCAAGTCTGAAGTGCAATGGCCTAACATCCCTTGGCATCAGCTTCTCTAGTGGGCCTCCTCCAATTCTAAACTCGTCATGAAATCACCCATCTGCTAGCTCGCCTTATCCTGTCTGCCTCAATGTATTTCATATGGAATGAACAAAACAACCGTATCTTCTGCCAACATTTCAAGCCGCCTCAATCCCTAAGTGAGGACATCATCCAACTAATCCGAACTCACCTGATATGCTATGATCACAAATGTACCATCCCAGCTTCTATCCGAGATTCATGGGACCCGCAAGAGCCATAGCTTCCTGCCACTTCTCCCCCCTGTAATTGAATCTAAAGAGTTGGCTTTTGGTTTCAAGGCAGCTAGCCTCTTAGTGCAGCTCCCTTTGTCTTTCTGTTTTTTATTTCCTTTTCCTTTCTTGAATTCGTTTTCCCTTTTTTCTTGTATCCCGTTGGGTTAGCCCCTCTTTATTTGGACCTCATCTTCTTTTAATACGTTAATCTTTTCCAAAAAATATTTTTGTCTTTTGCAGACTGGCTGCAGAAACAGCATTATCATTTGTATTTGTGATATTCTGAAATCTGTGTAAAGCATTTTTATTCTGCACAAGATGTGTTCATATTCTACATTGGCTGCTAAATATGGTTCTTTTCTATTATATCTATCAGTTACTTGAATTGCAATCCTTTCTTGTGTTTTCTTGAGGAATTATTGTGTCTCTGCCTATCAGTGAAACTACAATGGTTTAATTCTCATGTAAAAAAGGCTAATATATCTCATTCAAACTCATTTCCAAATAGGATTTTCCTTCTTCATTTCTTCATTTCTTCTTTCTCTTATCACCTATCTTCTATATATTATTAGTTGGTGAAGCTCTTTTGTTGTGAGCTTTGATTCTTCATGCATGTCCTGATTCTGTGTTGTTTTATTTATGCAGGTATGTTCACTCTTCTTACTATGATCAAGCACAGAGGGCATTTGAAGCTGCCAAAGCTATTCAAGATCTGAATGGCATAGCAAGCATTCTATTGTACCACCCTTATCACCTAGATTCCCTTATAACAATGGCAGACTATTTCAAATTTGTGGGTGAGCATCAAATGTCAGCTGATGCTATTGCAAAGAGTTTATATGCCTTGGAATGTGCATGGCACCCCACGTTCACCCCCTTGCAGGCAAATTGCCAGTTGAAGATCAACCATGAAACAAACAAGCCAATGTTTACAACACTTTTCACTCACATGAAAAACTTGGACAGGCGTGGTTGTCATCGTTCTGCCCTTGAGGTTTGCAAACTTTTACTTTCATTGGATTTAGATGATCCAATGGGGGCCATGTTCTGTGTTGATTACTTTGCTTTGAGGGCAGAAGTGTATGCGTGGTTGGAATGGTTTTCTGAAGACTATAAAAGTGATAACTCCTTATGGTTGTTCCCAAACTTCTCATATTCTCTTGCCATTTGTCGGTTTTATCTTGAGCGTGAGGAACCATCAAAAAATGATGATACTAGTGCTACAAAGTCTAGTTCAGCTGATTTGATGAAGCAGGCTTTGATGCTCCACCCGTCAGTCCTTAAGAAGTTGGTAGCCAAGGTACCTTTGAAAGATCAGGCATGGACAAATATACTAAAGCATGCCTTTTTTCAATCAGAGAAAACAGTGTCTGCATCCTTGGATCATCTGATTAATATATATGTAGAGAGAAGTTATATCATATGGAGGCTTCCAGACCTTCAAAAATTGCTTCGGAACAGTGCTTTACAAGTGATTGAAACTCTAGAACATAGTAGCAGTGATGCCAAGGATTGGGCTTGTGTGAGAAAAGAGGCCTTTTCATCTGAGAACAATGAGTAAGTGTTTTGAATTATGGACATGTTCCTATATTTCGCTCTAACCACCTATTAGTAGCTGTTAATGATTGTTGTTATGTCCCAAGAAATGATGTTATTTATTGTTATTATAATTCGCGCCCCACAGATGACTGAATCAAGTTTATGCTTGTGTGCTGATTTGAGGGTCTGCAGAATTATCATTGGAACTTGACTGAGATAGATCCCTTGCATCCAATGATTGCTGTACTTGATGTTGTTGCAGAACCTGATACAGTTTGTTTAATTATAGGTATGGCCATTTGCTGGTTTCAGACTTCTCTGATACAGTTCCAACACTTCCACCTGAGAACCTGCAAAACTTCATGGTTGATCCAAGGATGAGAGAGGCAGAGCAAAATGGGGGACAAATTGCCAACCCACTTGATGGTGGCCCTGCTCCACACGATGTCGCTAATCGAAATGCATTGGCAGTCTTGTTTGAATCTATGTTGCCATGGGTTAATTATGGGGGTAGAGGGGATGAAGGAGGCAATGAGGAGAACCAAGTTGATGGACATGAACAAGACAACGATTGAATTAGCAATGTTCTCTCTTTAAAAGGGAGAAAATAAATGGCATCATACGTCTGAAATGCAGATATTTTTTGGCATGGGTCAGCAAATGAATTCCTGCTGTTTGATGTGAGTATAAGAGCAAACCATTCTCAAAACATGACCCAGTGTCGACGCACCGCAATTCCTTTTGTACAGCAGAATTAACACTCTTCCGTTGAGAACAGGTATCATGCTTGCACAAATTATCCTTGTGGGAAATTGTAGCCCTCGTGTACTTTTAGTTGTTTGGCCTCGGTGTTGTTACTGATATGATATTGATAATAAATTGTTGTGCTATGCCATTTGTAAAATTATTTAAACTAAGATTATTATTATTAAATATATGACTTGAATAGTTTTTTTTTTAATAAAAAATTTTCTATAATAAATTTGATGAATTTCTTAAGAAAGTTCTTTCTCTAGAAATTATACAAATATTGTAAAAATGAAAAAAATAATAAAAAACATTATATAGTTTTTTTTTTTGTAATTAAAACTATTAAATAGAGCCATGCAGTTGAGATGTAATTTACTTGAAATGAAATAATCAAGGTTAATTAATTTTAAAATATTTAAGATTATTTATTATATAATTAAATATTATTTTATATATAAAACAAGTTTGATAGTTTTAAAATATTTGAATTTAGTTTTATCTTTTCTAAAAAATTGTAATAGATTTGTTTTTTTAGTGCAAATGATTACCTCGTCATTTACGAGCTGGTTGACTGAGGTGGTTGTAATTGAAATCATATTTTTTAAAAAATTAATTTTTTTATTTAAATTAATTTTTTATTTTTTTAGATTTTTTTTATGTACTGATGTTTGAAATAATTTAAAATATATATATATATTATGAAAAGGAACTTTTTTCATTCTCAAACATTTTCTAAGAATGTGTTGGCTTTATATTTTTATTATTGTTTTATTTTAAAGTGAAATATTAAAATATATGTGGTTAGAATATTTTAAAAACAGAAATGGTTGAGGCAAAAAGAAAATTGTCTATGATTCATGAAGTATGAAGTTTGGATTAATTTGACTAACTTGGATCCTAATTGGATTAGATTTTTATTAAGATCATTTATATAATTAATTTGGTTAAATTTGAGTGATTCAGTATATCATTCTATGATTTAGGTAATTTGATTTTTTTTTATTAATTTTTTTTTAAACTATTGTTTTTTTTTAATTATATAAAATGATATTGTTTTAAATAAAAGTACAAAAAACAAAATGATTCAAGTTTATCCATTACTCTAACCGGTTAAAATTGTGATGTCTTGGGGTCATAGTTTTAAGAAAACAAGATCATTTGATTCAGGATTGGGACAAGACTAGGACCACTCTGAGTTTAAGAAAAAGTTAATGGAAGAAAAAATCCAGGTGATCCGGTTAAAAATCTAATTACAACTCTTTAATTATTTATTAAAAAAAAACAAATACCACATTTTTTTGTTTTATAAAAATGATAGGGGTCAACCTCTAATAACCTAATGAATTAGTTAAAACCCATAACTCGGATATTGAACTGGATCGGCCACTTCACAAGCTATGCTTGGGTTGGGTTAAGGTCATGGTGGGTCCAAGAACACATCAGCTAACTTCAGCTTATCCATCAATCTTTCTCAGGTGGAGAAATGAATTATGTGGCTATGCTTTATAAAATTTCAAAAAATAACTCCTCTCTGATTTTGCCCTATTTATCCTGAGCTGGACTACCTTTTTATTGCCAAACTAGAAAGCAAGGGAACCTTCCGCTTGTCATCAACCTGCCAAGCTACTGCAGACCCTGCACTCCCTTGTAGAACCCGCTGTAGCTGCAAAGCATATGGTCTGGTTCATCAAGTGAAGGCACATTCAATTTAACAAGAGTCAGTTTTTAATTTATTTTATGGGGACCAAGGATAGTTGTTTATTACGCTATCATGGAAGACAACAAAGAAAACTACTTTGAGTTGGTGCAGAGGGTGCCATCATCCCTCGCTACATGACTTGGATGCAATATTCTGAATGAAAGGAGGGCACCAGCAGCCATGAAACAAATGGAAGGCTATGTAGGTCTTGTCATTGACACGGTCTCGAGCCGATGGTAGTTCAGTGTGAAAGGGTCCAAAAGAGAGATGTAGATGCCCCTGGGGCCATCATGATAGCTCCTTGTCCAGCCCAACGAGGACCTGCACGAACGCAAAAGTCTGATCACGATAGTGATTGTAATAAAGAAAGAGCCTGCATGAAGGACAAGAGTGGAGCAGCCATCAGCAAGGGTGAGACGCGGACCGAATATATTATAGATGCCCCCACCAAGGATTCAAAAAATGGAGAAGGCAGTTTAGAGGGCAGTGGTGGCATTATTTGCTGCAGTTGCCTTGACCTGACCACCGCCTTCCATGCCAGACAGGGCATTGAACATTCCCGGGCAGCGGAAACAGATCAGACCTATCAAGCTAACCTGGACAAGGGGTTGAGCTGAACCTGAAAAGAGAAGACCTTCCTTGCACTTTGACTGCTGCAGCTTCATCTCCTCCGGCTCCCGTATTCCCTTGGTTAATCATACTGTTCAGGCAGAAGAATGTTATATGAGAAACTGATTTGACAAGGATGGCACTTCTGTCACACGGGATGAATTGATGGCGTTTCCTTTGTAGAGGAGCCTTGATTTCTGCGATGGAACATTTGCGTGGTCAACTAATAACTAGCTCTCTGTATTTCGAAGGGATGATTTCCGTTGGTAACTAAGAATCCTGCTATGGCACTAGCCATTGTTCTTGTTTCAATTTTACACCGCCAACCTCCCAGCAACTTACCCATATGGCTTTATTGAAGGATGGTGACAAACTGACAAATTGATGTTACAATGTACTCTACATCACAAAATCAAATGTCTGGAAGTTTAAGACAAGAAGACACGAACATAAATCCCACGTCTGTCTGACCCGTTGAGCTCTAAAGAAACGACACCATTCGAAGCTACAGCAGCCAGCAGGTACATGCCCGTAAATAAACGCGTGTAAATGCAAACACAAGACAGAGTTCTGTTTTTGGCCGAGCATGATTCTTCGTGTTTTCAAAGAAAACAAAGAGTATAATTGATTTGAAACGTTAATAACTTCATGTACCATGTCGTTATACACACAAGATCCATTTCTGTCTTCTTGTTGCTTTTCTCTTACCATGCAAATATAGGCAGCCATTTCTGTTGCAGTGGAGAAAAACATGATCGAATTGAGGCTGCCAACCTGGAGATGGTGCTTTCCGAATGCCAACGCTATATTGGTGTTCAAAGCAGTCAGCTAGTAATATTACAGTCACACCTTTTCTAGAACCCATATCAATTATTAATTAACAGAAACTAAAATACATGGTGAAAATATTGTTCACCATGCCACCTAGCTCTTCTCGTGGTTTACTAGGGGTAGTAATTTTTTTTTTTTTTTTTTTTGCATTTTAGGCCTTTTTATTTAGAAAACCACATTCTTGAAAAGTAATTTCCAAGTTTTTTAATGATTGATAAACTCTAAGAAATTATTTTCCTATATATATATATATATATATATATATATATTTACCAGGGAAAGTGTTTTTCTCCTCTTAATTCTCGAAAACACTTTTTTTTTCAACACATAAAATAAATTTTATACAAATACACCCTCCACAAATCTTTCTCATTTCACAACCTCAAACAAAATAAAATTTTAATTAATACTATTAGCTAATTTGGTTTTTTCATTAATTTTAAAAAATTATTTTGAGGTTTTAGAAATGAAATTTACTTAAAAAAATATTTAACAAGTTTATATGTCTATAATATTATATTAAGAAATTTATATGTATATTTATATTTATATTTTACAAAATAAACTATATATAAATATATGATATAACAAAAAAAATCACAATTACATTTTTTATATGTCATTCTTTTATTTTAAGTGGTTAAATAGTTACATTCAATGTTATATATGTGTGTGTGTTAGATAGACTTGAAAAGAAAATGAAAATATTTATAAATTATTTTTCAGTTTGTTTTTCATGGTATAATTAAATACTAAAAAATATTTTTCAATTTATTTTTCATGATATTGTCAAACATAAAAAAATAATATACTTTCTATAGAAATTACTTTCAAAACAAATATCACTTTATAACAAATAAATAGGGTCTTAGCCATCAAACTTTCTTTTTGTTTGGGCTGCATTTTTTGTTATCAAATTATAAAAAACTATAAAGCGTGAGGTTTTTTAAGTGTAGCTATTTTATTCATCCTCATATATTTTACTATAGATTTCAATAATGAAATCTTTAAACAATTTCACAATTGAACTTTTTGAACCCAAACTAAAGGCTAATTGCATGTTTTCTGGGCGATAAAGATTGAATTGACAAAAAGAAAGTTTAAGTGAAAAACATGGATAATATAGATGGCACCTTCACAATTTATTTAAAAAGTTCATTTTAATCGTCTCATCTTTTTAAGTTATTCGATAATCAATCCCTATAATTTTTAGATATTATATTTTGGTATCATTTTTTGTTGTTTTTTAATTCTTTTTTTTTTAATGAAAAGAGAGAAGGGATCACTAGATTCTAGTTTAGAGAGAAACAATTCACGTCGAAGATGATTCTAATAATTAAAATGGTTGATTTTTATGTCTAATTATTTCATATAATAAGAGATTAATTTTTTTACTTGAAAACACCTTTAAACTAGATTTGAACTTTGAAAGATTTTTTATTTTGGATTGATTATAGGTTTTGGGATTTTTTTTTTGTTTTTGGTGGCTATAGACTAGTTAAACAAGGTTCTAAGAATGTTTCTTAGGTGTTTTGAATCAAAAATAGATTGAAAATAAGTTTTTGAGTTAAAAAAACAAAAGCTTGTTTTTCGAGCCATCACAATAATTTTATTCTAGGCAATTAAATAGAACACGTTGTCTATTTTTTTTTTTTAAAGAATAGGACAAGCAACTTGTCGTCTGTCTCATCAAATTTAAAAAAAAAAAAACAAAAAAAACATCCATGCTCGGGACCATAAAGATATTTATTATGTGTTTTTATTTAAAAATATGTTGAAATTGTATATTTTTAATAAGAAAAACCTTAGTCTGATTTTTTGATTACGTGTCAGGTGATTAGAAACCAGGAAAGTAGATGACATGAAATCTACCTTCAATTTTTTTATATAAAAATATCATTCATCCCTTTTTCCAAATAAATAATAAATAGAAGTCTTGGCTTACCCTCTTTTATATATATATATTTTTAATTTTAATTGATACCCTTCTTTATATATATATATATATATATATATATCTTTTTTAGTTTGCATTAGTTTTTTTATTTAAATTAATGCCATTTAGTATATATATTTTTTAATTTTTTTTCTTTAGAATTTGCATGATGTGTTTATAAAAATAAAAATTATTTTTTTTTTAACAAAAAAAAATAACATCTAAGATAAAAGGTAAAATTAAATAAAAATAAAAATAAAAATTTATAAATCTTTTGTTCTTGAGAAAGATTAACCTTTTATTTTAGCATTTGACCAGTATTAGCAATTGTTCCTCACTTTATTAGTTTATATATTTTTAAATTTATTTCATTTAACATAATCAATATCTTTACATTTCTTTATTAAAAAACTCATGATACGATAAAACACACTAGCAACATTGATTTATTTTTCTATTATATTAAAAATTAGCTTAAAATATCTCCTGCAATGTAATATTAACAATTCTTTTTACATTTATTAATATATATAATTCTTAATTTATTTTTTAAAATATATACATTGGCTTTTCAATTCATAATATTTTTTTAATATAAATAAAAATCTCATTCTTTTTTTTTTGCATTAATTTTTTTTTATCCTAACACTAAATCAACACATATTTATTATAATTGCACCTCTTCCTCGGGCACATCAAGACCGTTTTCTTCGTACCACTTCTTTCATGTTTTTGAGGCGCTATGCAGTTGAAAATTTTCTACCTCCAGCTTGAGTCTAACAATCAGACAACAATGACGAGAGGGGATCTAGAATCACTGGCCATGTCTTAAGTCACCGTTTGGAATCAGGTGCTAACCATATTTTATTAGAAAAATTATATATTTTTAAATCATTTTAATATACTAATATCAAAATAATTTTTTAAAAAATAAAAAAAATATTATTTTAATATATTTTTAAACAAAAAACACTTTAAAAATCATCTACTTCCACAATAAATTACTTTTTTAAGAGTATATTTGATTTTACAGTAACTGTTGTGGTTGTAATTTAAAAAAAATTGTTTTATAAAAAGTACTTTTAGTTAAAATTAGTTTGAAAAAATAGAAGTTTGATTAAAACTTTGGTTAAAATTAAAATTTTAAACAAAAAGTAGTTTAATGTGTTTGGTTAATAATATTTTTAAAATTAAAGTTATAAAATAGTTTTAAAAATATATATTAATATTAATGATTTTTAATTTAAATATTATAAATTTAACTATTATCATTACATCATAAAATAAATAATACTTTATATAAAATATTTTTTATTGATTTATTAAACTATCTATATTTCTATCACGTATAAAATATATTCAATAAGAACTACAGATTTTTGAATAAAACACAATTAAAAAATAAAAAATAATTTTTATTTTTTATTTTATTAGGTCGAATCCGGTTCGAACTGGACCGGTCCGGCTGGAACAGCATGTTACACTGTTCATCCTACACAGTGTTCATAGAACGAATGCTACACTATTTGCTATTTAATTCATTCTAGCAACGATAGATAAGAACGCAAGAAGCATAAGAGAGACAGGAACACAGCAAGAAGCATGAAATTTCAGCTTCAACAAAAGAGTGTTTTCAACGCTGATAATGGTAAGACCCACATATAAAAATTATAGCTGATTTTATAATCAAACACTTCAATGCAACTGTTATAGATTAAACACAACCACAAACGCTTAGCCAAATGGCCTCTAAATGGAGCATAGAGCTTTTCAACAAAACATCACTTCAGCGCAAGGAAGTAAAAATCAGCTGATAGAGAAGGAAGCTCACAGAGACTTTACACAGACTAGAAGCAGAGTAAGCAATTTACGTTTTGATGAGCAGCTAAAGGCTTGATATTCACTATAAAGCAAAGTGTCATACAGCATGCAAACATGCCATATAACTTCTCCTCGTTGCGTTGATAACATTTTTATTACAGTTAAAACGAAAATCAATGTGCCCAACTATTTCTGTTATCATCTAATTGCAACAACAGTTAATTTTTTCTGCAACAGGAGCAAGAATTTTCAAGGAGCATGCGCAAATACCATGTTAAGTGCAGATTTGCATTTCAAATTTGTCAGTCATAATGGAATCACATTCCCAGGCCTGCTCATCATCATCCCGGCTTAGAACTCAATGCTTAACCAATACACTAGTTAATTGTCAATGAAATAACCTCATTTTCGCCTTGTCGTGGCGCTGTTCAATCTGTTACAGCTTTTGTATCTCATTCGCTCATGAAATGAATCATTGAATCAAAAAATCACTGTCAGCCTGTGAAAATGTCATCTCTTTCGGCAGATTGTCATGCCATCCCCGATAGGTACCTGTCATCCCAAATGCTTGAACTTTAGAGTTGTAAACGTGACTGGTGAAAGCTGATCAGTATATGGGTTTTTTTTTCCAGAATTAAAAAATGAAACACGAATTCCATTTACATACCATACTGATGCTGACACGTGAATCCTCCATTATATTTTTATTGAAACTTCTGATGCTAACCGTCTTAGCATCATTTACCTGCAAAACAAAAAATACTATCACAAGTAAATTTAATTCAAAGGGATAGATTCTATAACTCATATACAATAATTCACCAGTGGGTCAGCAACTTTGCCATGCCAAAGAACATTGTCAATGACAATGACACCATCAACCCTAACCTGCAAGAAGACCAAGAACTCTTACAAACTGCTGCACAAACTTTATGGAGAGATTTTGCAAGAAAACGTCAGCTTATATGTGGAAATGGATAGAGGAAATTCTGCTTTCATCATCACGTGGATCTTACCAGTTGTAATAGCAATTCAAAATACTCCTGATTCTTTCTCTTCTCCGCATCAACAAATGCAAAATCATAGCTGCAGAAAGAAACTACATAAAAATGTTAATCACATTATCTTGAGCCCCCTGGTATTGGAAAAACTATCAAGAAGAATTAATTGAAACTGAAAATGTTGCCTCCTGGTCCACACGAAAGGAAAAAGGCATGATAAAAGCACTGGCTTATGACATTACCTGCAGGATTCACCATTCAGAATCAATGATTTTAGGATGTCCGCTGCCATTCCATGCTTCACATCAACCTAATTTCAAATGGAACTTTTGGATATCGAGTAATAGATGGTAGTGCTAAGACTAGAAAATATGTGGTGAAGCGGTGATAGCAGAAAGAACGGACCAGGTGACCTAACTCAACAAATACAGCAAACTGTACTCATCAAAAAGAGAACTAGTCTTTTGAGTTTTCAAATGACATCTCTACTACATCACAGCATGCCTCACTGCTGTATAGCATGTAACCAAATTATTCAAATAATTTTACAGCTCTGTAAGAGAGAAATGATGGCATCAAATATAATTCCTACCTTGTGGGAAACACCAGCTAGCTCATAGTACTTTTTTGCAACCTCTAGAGACTTAGCATCTCTTTCACAGGCAACTAAACAAGCAGAATCTGGCAGTACTAAAGCAACAGCCAACGACGAATATCCCTGAACAGAAACAATCATATAACAATTACTGCAATTCCAGCATACAGAATATCAGTGAATTAACATTACATCA
This sequence comes from Populus euphratica, assembly GCF_000495115.2. Taxonomy (NCBI): domain Eukaryota; kingdom Viridiplantae; phylum Streptophyta; class Magnoliopsida; order Malpighiales; family Salicaceae; genus Populus; species Populus euphratica. The sequence goes on along the minus strand of NW_011499866.1, from coordinate 1,478,179 downwards.
GACATCACTATGCTCCAAACAATTATATAACGATTGCTAAAATGTTGATAGAAGCAGGAAGGGCAAAATCCAAATGAACTTAGAAAGAGAAATGTAACAACAACATACGGTGTAAACACCAAGTTCAATACAGCGTTTCGCACCAAGAATCTGGACAAGCATGGCAAGCAGTTGCGCCTGGTCAGGAGATACCTGTAGAATAGAATAGGAAATTAAAAAAGAAGAAAAACCGATTTCAAGCCATATACAAAAATGATATTGCCAATTTCAATATAACTGGTTCGGTACCATGCCTACCTGCATCTGGCTACCTCGCATAGAAGCAGTCTCTTCTCGAAGTTGCCTTAAAATCTGAGTAAAATCAAATATTAAAAATGAGCACAAAGTAATAATAGAAATTAACTAATTAATACCTCAGGCTCTCTAACGTTGGAGAGGATGTAGTCATAAAGGCGAGGAGTTAGACTTATGTTCTGTTTGTTGCCGTACTTTTCGTCATTTGCAACTACAAACGCGGAGTCGTTGGGATTGGGGTAGGAGCAGGAGTTGGAGCAACAATTTCTGGCTAGACGAATCGGTTTACAAGCCCTAAATCCATTTCCAGAAATTGCTACTGTTCTTCTCCCTACGATAATAGTAGCAGCGCTGGTGTATTGATATGATACCAAAGAGCACCGATAAAGCACCGAGTTGCTCGCCATTTCGATTTCAAGTCCGGTGAGGGAGAGAGCGAGAGACTCCAGGAGGGCTCGGGTCGGGTCTTCGGCCCCCGCTCCTGCTCTTTTTTAACCCAGAAGCACAGTACAACTCTTACTCTGTCGTTTAAACTGACATCAGACGGCATGTCATGTTTAGATGCATGATTGTCGTTTAAAGCCAACTGCTCAATTTAATTTCCACCACCATCAAGAGCGAAAGCAAAAGGTTAGGAATTGAAAGAGGGGGGAGATAACATAGCAGGATATTGCAAGCTTCCAGGCCTATAATCCTGCGAAGAAATGAACATGGCTTTTGCTACTTCCTTGTATCCTGCAACTGGAAAGAGACCCATTTTCAAAATTATTAACCCTTTTACTTGTAACGCTGCCGCCAGAAGAAATTTCACCTTTCGAAGAAACTTTTCATGTTCAGCAACTGTAGCTACTGATATCACTGCTCGGGTGACCACCTTCTCTTCTTTCTTCTCTTTCTTATCTCGTCCTGAATCATGATGATGATGATGATGTTTGGTACTGTAAAATGTACATTTTCTGATTCTGAATTCTTTTTAGGTATCTGAATTTGAGATTGAGAACCAAAAAAATGATTTGTTGAGATTGGTCCAAGACACGCAACGAGGGCTTGTTACCACTCCTGATCAACGCTCTTCTATTGAGGAGGCTCTAGTCTGTCTCTCTCGCCTTTTTCTTTTTCTTTTTCATTTTCTATTTCTTTCTTATTTTTAACTTGCCCTCTCTCTGCTTGTACTGAAAAGAGAAGGTTTTGGTGATTATAAAAATAAATGTATTTATTGTTTCTAATATCACTGTGGCAGGTGAGCTTGGAAGGATTCAACGTGGGGGAGTCAGTTGACCTGGTGCTGCTGGATGGCACGTGGCGCCTACAGTACACCTCTGCCCCTGATGTCCTTGTTCTCTTTGAATCTGCTGCAAGGTTTCCCTTCTTTCAGGTGGTTAAAATGAAAGCTTCTAGTTATAAAACTTTTCTATTGATAGCAACACACAGTTTCTGCTCGAATTTATCATCTTTTTTATCCCATTTATTATTTTTCTATAAAATAACTGTGTTCATTCCTTTCTAATCATGAAATTGTGGTGGAAGAGAATTGGTGGTAGTATTTGTTGACAAATGTAGAACAAGATAATTTCTTGAAGCCTTTCTACTTGTGGGATTTTATCTTTTGATTTGGTTTTCATGTATCTAGTTGCCACAATTTATGTAGTTTGGCTATTTGTACATGAATCCTATTTCTTAAACATCAATCTTCGACTCCTTGATGGCTTAGTTTTTTTTGCTTTCTCTCTTCAGCTTTTGTTTTACTTTTTATTGGGTTACCAGGTAATGTTTATGTCTTCTATCATCGTTATTATTTTATCTATGAATGTAAGGGTAGGTTGGGCAGATCTTCCAGAAATTTGAATGTAGAGATCAGTCTGATGGTGGTGTCATTCGCAATGTTGTTCAATGGAGTATCCCAACATTGTTAGAGGTGAGCTTCTGCATTTCCTTCCTTTGCTGCATTTGTCTTGAATGTTTCTCAACTAGGTCTAAGGCTACTGACATTTTAAACAAGCAAATTGGTCAAGCGCTGTATCCCTGACAATGCCTCTCTACTTCTGAATTAGCTTCTTTATGCTTCAATTCTGGATCTGAAATTGTCATCCCAATCAGCATAATATTTGTTAATAGTTTCATGGATTTGCTGTCTAGTACTTAAATTTGTGAATCAATTGTTTCTTTATTGTTCTTGGCTTCCTTTAATGAGAATCTGCTTGTTTTCTTGAGAGAAAAAAATGATAAATTTCTCTTCAAGTAAAAATTTGAGGAATTGAGGATCTCTTTGTAACATGCGGGTGCGTGCCATATGAGTGAAAAAAATGACTGAAATGTCAGAAGGGGGAGTAGAATCCATGAATCCATGAAGAATGGAATAGGAACTAGGAGCATTAGTTGAATGAGGATTTTTCTCCAAAAGATCAAAAAAGAAAAACAGTAAGAGATACTAAAAGAACTCAAACTACTTGAGACCAAAAAGCCATTTCTCTGTTGAAGATCATAGACTGTACTTTTTAAGAATGCTTGCCAGATTCCTCGGAGAACATATTTTCTTCTAATTCATTTTGTGATTTGAATGCTCTGCAGGAACAAGAAGGTGCTACTCTCCTTGTTTCTGCAAAATTTAATGTTGTTTCTGCACGCAACATCTATCTTCAGTTTGAAGAGGTCAGCTTCTAAAAATATCTTGGCTTATTTTTTTGTCTGCTGTCTTTCTGATGTTAACGAATTAATTGGCTCGTACATTGGGAAGAGTAACTTTAAGACCACTTGACTCTTCCTTTCCCCGTGATCACTTTACTAGTTTAGAATCATCTACATTAAATCTTGATTCTCATTTATTGTTTGAAACTGCCATTATTTCTGGCAGATAAGCATTCAAAATATTAGAATCAGTGAAGAGTTGCAAGCTTTAATAGCTCCGGCACTGCTACCCCGTTCATTTCTTAGTCTACAGGTGAATGAACCTTGATCTTTAATTCCAGATTGTGCTGTTTAATTTTTAGCATTGCATACCACCTGATAAGCCTGATGCCGAGGTCCCAAAATCATATTGCTACCATCAGCTAGCTGCTGAAGCTTAATTTTCTCTGAATATTCAACCATCAAACATATCTTCTCATCAAGCTTATATTACAGAAAAGTTTAGTTCACGATGTGTTTCTTTTTCACTGTCACATACATCTCTACCATGCTTCTACTCTATGGATGCTTGCCTTGGGTTATATGGTTCTAAACCAACACGTGTAATTTAGTGATTTGTAACAGAAAATCATGGTATTTTGTCTTAACAAGAGTCATCGTTTGAATCCTTCTGAACAGATCCTACAGTTTATCCGTACTTTCAAAGCTCATGTTCCTGTAAGAAACCCAGGAGACCCAGGGAGGTACAGTTTGTTACTTTGTTACACACACACACACACACACATATATATATGTTCCATTGAAGTTTTCCAATTAGCACGCTTGAATTGTGAAACATGCTTGAATTTCAGGCGATCAGTGGGAGGCCTATATTACCTCTCCTATCTGGATCGCAATATGCTTTTGGGGCGTGCTGTAGGAGGTGGTGGAGTTTTTGTCTTTACCAGAGCTCAGCCTATTGACTTGTGAGGGACAACCCTTGCTTGTCTTATTTACTACCCGGCATACACAAAACTACCAATCAAAAACTTGATTTGGAAATGGCAAGATGGGGAATGAGTGGCACGGGAGATAAGAGCCACAAAGCAAGAGACTGATAGTCCAATGGCTGCAAGGATTTAGAAACGATGGATCCCTTAGACCATTATTTTCTCCTGCTCTTCCCCGCAGGCAAGAAAGTAACCTTCCGTAGCTCAGCAGTATGCTGCTCTTCTATTACATGTATCCATATTTCATTTATTTACTTGTTGTACATTTTGGTTTAAATTCTCACCGCAATAACATTTGAATATATCACTGCCGAGATTTGTAAACTGCTCGGAGGGATACAAATCTACAAAGAAGTTTTTGTGTTTGAAGGGGTCGCCTTCCATGTTTTTGTTCATACAATGCTTGTCCCAGCGGCTGCAAATGTATCAGGAAATGTAGGGAATTATACTTGAAATATCTACGATAACCACGTTAGCATTTCCCATCTTCCCTAAGTTTTGTGTGGAGGAGACCTAGAGTGACGGCAGTAATGCTTGAAATTTTAGGCGATGCTTCACGATAGCCTGTGCAATCAGTTGAACTTATGGAAAGCTTAAAAGAAAATGCCTATCGATCAATTAAATCTGGCAGTGAAAAGAGTTCAAGAACATGCAGGGGACGGCCGAGGAACAGAGGCACCAAATCCCCTCCCCTCCCCCTCTCATCTCCAGATGAGGAGTTGTAGAAAGTGTTTAAAGCAAGTGCCAAGACCAAGTGGTAAAACAAAGAAATGACTGTGGTCAACATGCCTTACCACGCATGGGATTAAGTTTAAACCAAACTAATTTGATATAAGCTTCAAGTAGAACAAACAAAACCTAATTATCGAAAATGCAGGAACTAATCCATTCTCTTTTCATGTTAGGCCTTTTCTTTGATTACTTTTCTTTGAAAGAAATTTATTGAAAAAACATTTTGAAAATCGCAAGAGAAGAAGAAAGGGCCCTGCAACTGCCTATAAACTATCTTTTTAAGTGTACAATGGCTTTAGCGGATAATCTCCAACAATTATCCAGGTGTAGTAAGTACTCTTCTCAAAATGAAACCTTGTATTTGACTTCACTATAACTAACAAAGCAAACTATTCCAGCGTTCTTTAAGAATCTCATGCGCCTTTTCACAAGGAACAGCCTGCAACCTGGTTCCTCTTCCATCAATGGGTGTTTCTATAACAAGGCCTAGCCTAATCAAAATATTCATTGCTTCTTCAACTGGCATTTCAACCTGCATTCATTCCGACCAATTAAGCAATTAACACCAGTTATCGGCTTTGCTAAATAACATTAGACTCGTATGTTTACCTTTACTTTAAACACATCGTACAGAAATCTCTCACATTCATCTCCAACACTTCGGTGACAAGCGACCTGCAGTAATTAGAACTATGGTTTTTCTTTAAACAATAGGAAAGTGTTCAAGGAAATAAAAGAAATTCTATGCTCAAAGGCAAGAAATGCTCCTCCGGTTTTTTTTCTTAACACGAACTGTTCTCAAAAAAGGCTGCATGTGCCGTGATGATAGGCACGGAATTGTATCTGCTATGAGAATTCCAGATAGAAAAATTAAATGCCAATTCCTAGATGAGCCTAAACAAGGCGCTGGTCTGTATTCAATATCTCCGTGTATCAGTTGACATCAGAAGATAACAAATCTAACTATAGACCACGAGCCTTAGTTGCAGAGGAAGGTTACAGCATGAAGAGGAGAATAAATTTTCCAAAATATAATCTCAATGTACTTCCTAAAGGCTAAAACCAAAAATATCAAAAAGCACAGCACAGATTTTAGATCATGTAAAATTTCTCAAAATGCTATAAAAGACTAGGTTTCTTGATTCATCATTGCGGAAATCTCCAGCCAATAAATCAGCAAACACTGAATCTAAGTGTGCTTTTCCAGGAATGGCAATTAACTTGCCCTTTATTAGTGCAGATGATCTCATTATGCTACACTGACCCTGACTTTTGTTCTTGTACGAAATATTTCATGGTAAATAAAGTTGGTTTATGCATCCATTGTACCGTCCTCACTCATCCAATTAAAAACAGGATAAGATAGAAACACCATCAAGCAGCTTAGAATACTCCAACACCAAATCCTATATCCCCTAGAGTACTAATTCTACTTCTACCACACAATGATCAAATGCAAAAGCTGACAGGATTAAAATGCAAGCATAAATTCAACATAGAAAACTTAAGAATGGATAGGATGGGCAGACCTGTCCATTTGTTCTTTTAAGCAGGATCGCGTATGCCAATATGGCTTCCTTATACTGCATTTAATAGTTTTCAGAGAAATGAAAAATTAAATAAGAAAACTAGGAAAATACAAAACACATTGTATTATAGAACACTTTGCAAGCCAAGCTCATTGACCAAATGACGAGGGAACAAAAAGAACAGCAGTAATTCAAAGACTTCAAATAATTCTTCTATAGTTGAAATCAATTTGTGAATCGAATTCTCACATTTGTATACCACTAAAATAACAATAAACTAGAATATCAACTGCTCTAAATGCTATTTTAAGTCTGCATTTATGGAAAGCATAAAAAAGGAATATCGAAAGAGTTTCTCACTTGCTGCTGTTCAGAAGCATCGAGAAGAAAATGAACTGAGCCAAAACCACTTGCCAGTGTTTTCTCATATAGCGTTTTGTTAACCAACAGCTGTAATAAAAGATTCCTTTAAGAAATTATAACTATCTCTTAGCATATGTTATATGTACTTGTAAAATTTAAATGATAATAATAATGGAAATTGCACAGAAAACTGACTTGATATCTATCCCATGTCTGTTTGTAACCCAAAGCCACACGAGTCACATATATTATCAGAGCAGTGATAGCAACTACATCAAGAAATATTGCCGATCTGCATTGCATAGGAAATTATACGCTATCAAGATTATATGAATCCAACTTCAAAAGGAGTATTAAAAAAATTCAAGCACTGCCACTGATTAGAAAGGGAGGGGGTGGGGGAGGTTGGTTTATAGAAGTATGACGTGCGGCACACAAATGTATAATTAAATTCATGTTCCTTTTCATCAACCTCACACAATGAACTCACACATCACAAAACATAATTGCACCTTTAGATCCACATTTAACTTTTGCGCCAAATGCTACCATTTCAAAAAACAATCATATGACCACCAAAAACACACATACGGGGAAGATAAGATCTCAAATTTGTAGTTTATGAAGTATGCCAAAAGTCCCAATATCGTAGCTGCATCCAAGCGTACCTACAGATCCACAATAGTTGGTCAAGAAGCTATTATTTGAAAGGATGCTTCATGGAGTTTAATCCATAAGAACATCTAGAATATGTTAGTCATTTGGCTCAACCAATAAATTACATCCAGTCAATACACAAAGGCCCATCAACCGCCTCACATAATTTTACATGGTGTTTTGCGCATCCACATCAACATACACGTCTCTTTCTGGTAGAGACAGGACACATCAAGTACATTTCAGAATAACCTTTTATCTCTAAATGTGAATGAAGTAATGATTTTCTACCGCAAACCTGCTATGCTAGGATAGCAGTCACCTCGCATGGAAATCCCAATGTTTAATGTAACTCATCCAGAAAGATAAGGGAAATGAGTCAGGGCCAAAATGTTAACTCTACTCTGCATAAGCACAGTAGCACTTCAATCAGTTTCCATAGACCCATATCAGCTTATATAGTGAAACATAATGTAGCAGCTGCATCAGCAAGTTGATAGTGTTAATCAAGGCTATTCAGCTTTCTTCAACCATTGAGAAGTCTATTTACTAAGTCAATTACGGTATTAACAAGATAATATGCTATGACTGGATGCTAAACAGAGTTCCTCTCATTTATGCACACACAACATTTAAGGGGAGAACTGTTATTAATTTAAGATGGATTCAGACTTTCAGCAGGTTAAAAGGCTGTCACTCTCATTTACACTCACAAAATTTAGGAGAAAAAACTCAGCATATTCAACCATGCTAGTAAATCAACATCCACACCACCTTTCTGTAAAAAGAATAATTTATAAGGATAGAAAAACATAATCAATGGCAACAAGTACTATCAAATATCGGTCTGCTAGAGTAACACAAGCATGATACCAGATAATACTAGAATAAAAACAGGCTGCTGCTTTGAAAAGCTTCAGTAGATAGTATTCAAAATTTTGTTTTAGAAACTCTATAATATGTAAAAAAGGGATTAAACCTGCACATACCGTGTCAATGATACGGAAAGACAGCTTTTTGTGTGGAAAAACGACCTACAAATTGTTTAATTACAATGTGAAAATCATATGCAAACAGTTTAATCATCAGTTACTCAAGAAACTAGAACAAAATGTGAGAAAGCATCAACAGATATTGCAGTGTCAGAGGTATTTACTGGTAAATCAGGAATGGGAATTCTCTCATAGATCTTTAGCTCCAATGCTGGAACCTCAGCTTTATCTTTAGGATTGCTATCACTTGTTTCCGTGGTATAAAGCAAAATTAATTCTTGAAATGCAGGTTCCTAATCAGGAACATGCAAAGGTTGAAGAATAATAAAAATCTGAATTTCATTAAAGATATCGTAGAAACATATTTACCAGCAACACTTTATTTCTATTTACAATGTTCTTGCTCTTACACTTGGGCAAGAGATGATATAGCTTAAAAATCTTTATATTTTTGGTAGATGCTAAGGCTTAAACATCTATCCTTACGAAATACTACATAACAAAAGCAATCGATAAGAAGGGGAAACAAGTGATTACCTGTAGGACTGACTGAGAAAGTAGTATGGAAAAGGAAGTCTTTAGCATTTTCCAAATATTGTTTCTGTAGTATTTTCTTGTAGCAGGTCTCCATATATCACTAAGTGATATCCTTGATAAGAAAATCGGCCTGAGTGAAAAAATATTCAATTAAATGGTCATTCAGGTGATAATGCCAATCATAAACTATGTCCTACTAAAATAGATAGTCAAATCCTCGTGGAACGTACAAAAGATACCATTGATGTCACATAAAATGGCATTTATTTTCCAAATTGGCTTTAATGATTCAACAACCTCAAGAAAATTTCTAATCTTGAGGCACAGCCTGAATTCATCTACAGCTGTTCGATGACTGCAGTCAAATACTTTCTAATGGCCTTTCTTGTTTAATGATGATAGAATCTTGTGAAGCATAGAAATTCAAAATATTTTTTGATTATTGTTCTGTTTGTCCAAATTACTTAGCAATATAAAGCCTACATCTAGTAGCTTATCCCTATCAGAACCCAGAAATCACTTATATTCACATTCTATCAATGGATAGCTGTTTTTGCAGGACGAGCCCATGGTGTTAAACAGGCAAGATTCATGCACAGTCAAGTTACAGTCAACTAATCACTCAGACCAAAAGGATACCTAAATTTGTGAAAGTTAGTAATGAAGCTAGTTTGGTCCTAAAGCATCATACTTTTCCTCATACGTTAATGGCATTGCGCACTCATTCATGCCAATTACTCTTAGCCAACTTCAGACAATTTTTTCCACACAGCAGAACGAAAATGGGAAAAAACATAAGCTCATATACAATAGAAGATGGCTACTGTAAGAAGATAGAGAAAATTCAAATTCTACAAACCTTAAACGAGGTTCAGAAGCATTACTATAACTGTCAAGTTCAAATGGCTTTTCCGGCAAAGGAGGTAGAAATCCAATCCATGTGAGTAACTTCCTGAAGAGCCTTCCACGGGGTCCAACAGGTGACAGAAAACCTTCATACCGACTTACTGCCCTCTGTGCTGCTAGCCAAATTGGAAGTTCAGTATCTGATAGTTGGTCAATCTCCGGTGGATTATCAGAAGCTTGTTCATTACTAAAATACGATTGCTGAAAAAGTGACAGTTGCTCAAGCCAAGGTGTCATTTTCTTAATCCAATCTTGTACTTCATGGCTCTCAAAAGCATTTCTAATAGCCTGTCCCAAGGAACACTTAGTGAGCTGAATTATGGCAACAAAATAACAAAGTAGAAACCACTTAATGGAGATAACTCTTGCAGAACTGCAACTGCGTTTACACAATCTTTGACTGACTTCCTTCAAAGATTAACTGCCCAACAAGTTTGGAAATCAAGATTTTTGGTTTTGCCCCTCAATATCAGAGAAAATAAAAGGAATATTTGACCAATTTTATCAATTATTCATCGATTCACACATCATGCAGTTGGTTTTTAAAATACTATCAGAGAATTCATGGGAAAGGCAACGACCTCTTTTATCCATATGCCAACTTTCCCCACTGGTTTTGATACAAGGAAGAAAATACCCTGCAGAAGCCTGGACTGAACGTAATCCAACTTTTCAACAATTAGCAGACCTTTCTGCCTCTCAGTTGCATAGCCCCGCCTGTAAGGAATATCACCTTAAAAGTAAGCAGATTGCAAATATTTTGTATACCGGAATACTGACTGCTGCAGCACTCTAACTGAAACTAATATACAAAAACCTGAAGATTATTGCATTGGATTCAGATGCTTTCTTCCAGTCCACGTATACTGGCAAAGTAAGGAGGTAATCTGAGTTCAAGGCAGATGTCAGCATCAAATCCCCAGCTGATAGTTCTTGAAACTGAGCATTATTAAGAAGTTGCATAAAAGAACGCTGGAAGCGGGTGGCAACAGCAAGTCTACAAGCAATTTTGCAAAAGGAATTACACACACAGACACAAGACAGGATAAAGGATGAAATAGCAACATAAATGTTAAAACCAATAAATTAACTGAAAATCCTAAACGTATAGATCATGGGACTCTAATCCATAAATCTATGGAGACTGAAGAAAATCTTTTCTGCAAATCATGTTTATTCTGACCGCTTTAAAAAATGTTTTAATTAAGAATAGTCTGCAACAGACCTGCACTCTCCATTAGAACATCTCTTGTCGTTTGTTACTGGAGAACTTAAAAAGTTTCTCAAGTCTAGACCATAATCAAAATGCAATGGTCTATCAACTTCAGTCTCCTCATCTAATTTCCCCACGCTCCCGTTTCCATTGATCTTATTGCTAACTGAGCCAGGATTTTCCCTGTCAGCCGCCTCTCTTCCATCTGAACTACCTGATTTCTCATCACTTGTCGCTTCATCATCAATGGAATGAGTAAGTGAGTAATCTGTCCTCATTTCCTCTAAAATACTTTTGTGTTCTGCGTGTAGAATAGAGTCCAAACACCTGCAATTAATCCCTCATAAAATTGAAGATTAGTTGAGAAATAATAATAATAATAATAATAATAATAATAATAAAGGAAAAGAAAAAAAAGCAATCAATTGAGGCAGAGTAATTCACTCACGAAGAAAGAAGAAGGAACTGATTAGCATCATCATCTTGAGAGTCGAATAACTTCAATAAAACAGCATCCAAAAGCTCTGCCTTGGAAACGGGTATGTATTTCTCCCTGCTCACTTGTATTTTAGAAATCCCTCTCTCTTCTTCTTGGTCTCTTGGAACAGGATCATTTTCATCATCCTTTGTTTGTAATCTAAAGATCTCTCTCGATTCTTCTAAAGGCTCCTGAATTGATGATTCCTGAAGTCTCAAAGAAGAGCAGCAGCACGGATATCTGGAGGTAACAGTAACCTTCTTAAACACCGAATGGCGAGAGCGAGGTGGCGCCAACGAACGTGGAGATGACAGAGCGGTGGTGCCACCCGTGAAATTAGGAAGAGATAACATGGATAGCCAACCTCCGCTATCGTTGCTTTCGGTGGCTTTGATTTTTACATGACAAGTGAAATGGAGTAATAGTACTTTACTAAAAGGTACAAGAAGAAGAAGAGAAATGGCGGTTGGTTGGTTGGTTGGTTGTGAGAGAAGAGAAAAAATTTAACGGTTGGAAGTATGTGGCGCACACGCGTGCGCGCTTTCCTAACCAAACCTCTTTGCCCGCAATCCATTCCTGGCTGGATAAGGTGATTCGGGCTTGCTGTCGTTTATTGATCACAACCAGAATCCGTGTGTAAAACGTTAATCCTCGTGGATCTTACTACCTAAGCCCACCATTAGTAAGGAAATGGAACCCTAATTATCAAACAAACAGAATCTGATTTTTTTTTCTTAATTTGTTTTGAACCCTTTTGTACTTAATAATAATAATAATAATCCTTTTGTCAAAACATCTTGGTAAATTTATTTATGAACTAGCAAATTTACCTAGGTTCAGGCCCTTTGCTTGGTTTGTGAAACACCACGCAAGGCAAGATAAGAGAGCACCCCTTGCCAACTCGGTTGTATTGTGACCTTCAACACTGCATACTTGCAGTCAGAGAACAAAAATAATAATTTAGAAGCCCTACTTTTAACGTTGACAGCATATTTGAAGCATCTATTTGCAGTTGATGACAGCAGAAATCAGGTGATATCATGAAAATTACAATTAGGATAGCTGTTTTAAAACATGGATATTTGATAAAATTACTTTTTATTATGCTTTTATTTAGAAATATATTAAAATAATATATTTATTTATTTATTAAAATTTATTTTTAACATTAAAACAATCCAAAAACACAGGAAAAAAAATAAAATTTTGGCGTAGATTGAAACTCAATCTTAAACACCACCTTGTCTCTAATGTACCAATGCATTCATGAGAACTTATTTGCTGCAACATAAACACTTCTCAAATTCAACTTCAAAACAAAAAAGAAAAACAAAAAAAAAAAAAACCAGAAATCCAGTTATTATCCTTCTCTTTCTAGGGGATCATGGTGTAAAACTTGAAGCTGCACATATTCAATTTCAGGTAGACAAAATCCAGCCCACAGACAAGTCCTGTTGAGGATGCTGTCTAACAGAGATTGACCAAGTCATACAAACAAAGTTTGCACTAGTACTCTTGAAAAACCTTGCCCCAATTAGCATCGCCATCATTACCAGGGAGAGCGAGGAGACGAGTTGTAATTTGATCAGGACGAGAGGATATACCGAAGTTCATTATTCTCATAATTCACTAGATATGCTCTCACGCGACCACTTTCCAGATCTAGCAGAAAACTTGACATACATTGACATTGAAACAACAGCAAATGCAGCCTATATTGATTTCAAAAGAAGTTCATTATTCTCATAATTCACTAGATTGATGTAGAAAGAGAGATCTGGAGGCAAAGAATCATACAATCATAATAAAACCATATTCACAGTCCACATTAAACCAGATATTGGGGTTATCAAAATGTTCAGCCAATCTGGTTCGAGGAGGCAAGGAAAACTGAGTACTGAGTACAATCATGTCAGAATCCTGAGCAATGACATAAAACAGGATGTGAAAACTAAAATATTTCAAATGCATATCAACTTCTCAGCCAGTTTAGACAAAGCCAATCTGGAAATGTTAGTTGGTACCAGAGCTATAAACCAGATAGGAAATATTTATTTGGCAATGAAATCGTCTGAAGATATGCTAGTACATCAGTGCTGTAACTTAAAGTCAATGTGAAAGTATTTACTACATATGCATGCCCATGCCGATGGTATGTTGGTAGCAGACTCGTGAATATGTTTGTAATGGGATTATCATGAAGATAGGAACCTTTTTTTTACCACTATACTTCGATTTACAAATCTTGAAAGCATACACTAGAGAGTAATTTTGTGAAAACCACCAAGAAAATTGGTACTAAAAAGTACCTCCTACATTTAGTGTTGTTCAAGGTTCCCTGTTCAAGGGCATATCTTTCAACCCCATTAATTTTATCTTCACAGTTTTCACACCCTCCCTAAAATCTTGATCTGATTCTTTTGTAATTGCAGACTTCAGATTAGCATCTGCTGTTAGTGACTTACCACAGTTTAATGAGTTGGCCTTAGCTAGAACTTTCCTTCGCTTGTACGTCAAAGGCAGTAACTTTTGATCCTTAAATGCCACTGAGACACTGGATTTACTCGATAGCTTCCCTGATTTTCTGACACTGACATCATTCTCACCATTCTTTTGGTGTGAAGAAGAATCCATTAACGTTTCTTGCTTATCATTGCCAGCATCTGAAATTGCAGGAACCACTTCTGGAATTCTTGGATAGATTGTGAGATGCTCTTCTTTTAATGGTACCATGCACTGCTCCCCTCCATGATATTGGATACGAAATGGGAATGATTCCAAGGATTTCAGGAAAGAGCCATTAGATTCTCTGTCCACATTTGCCCCCAGATTTTCACCACCAAAGGTATGTGGCCTTGCACCCTCTGTATCCAAGGATAACTTGCATTCCTTATTCGGAAACCTTCCCATATCAACTCCAAACAATTTGTGTTCTACCACAACAGAATTTTCATCTAAAGTTGGAAGTGATTCTGGTTTCACATTTCTTGTAGAGCTTTCAGGGAGATTTTGGGTTACTCTAACAATTTCCTGCGGATCTATTAGAAACTGAGGTTGGTCCAGAGTTGAATGAATTCTGTCACCATCAACCTTTTTCCTTAGAAATGGATATTCCTGCAGGCTACCTGCATTCTGAAAGCATACAGATGCTGGCAAAGGAGAAAACTTAAAATCCCGTATGCCATGAGTCCTGGCTGGAAAGTTTGATTGCACTCCTCTTGGCACAATGTCTGATTGTTCCAGGTGAAGTGAAGGAGCTTTAGGTACTATTTTCAACACTCCCCTGGGAAATGATCGACATTGCCCCGAGGAGTCAGCCACAACCATCTTTGAATTGTGCTTTCGGAATGAATCTTTTCCAGATGCCTTCATCTTTAAAACTCCCTTCGGTCTGCAGTATGGAGCTATAATTTTTGTCCTGTTGGTACACAGATAGGGTGGTCTTTCTTTTGCTGAACCCTCGCTTTCCACTAGCTTCATCACCTTTGTTTCCAAGGTGTCCACCTCATTTAATAGATGATCATCCTTAGGAGATTCATTAAGATCAAGCATCTTGACGCTCTTTTTTTTTCTCCTGCTTTTCCACATAGAAATCTTTTCCTCAATTCCAGGACTCATTCCAAACTGATCCCATAACATTCTCATGCTTATAAACGTTTGTATCATCCTGTCATGGTAAGCTCTCAGAGAATGATAATGTTGCTTCCTTTGTAGAAACTGCAAACCTTCTCTGAAGCAAGCCACCTTTGGTGGGTAGAATCCAGCTTTCAATCTTTCCAAAAATTTATCTAGTGGATTCCCAAAATATAGTTCAGTACCATCAAAAAGCTCCTTCATGGTCAGGCAAAATGTCTCATGGTCCATATCTGGAAGGTACGCTGACAGGTTGAACCTTTCTTCCTCTGTTAAACACAAATTCCATGTGTCTAGAGATAATATTTCCCTCAAATCTGGAAGATCATAGAGCTCAAATGGTATGCTGCAACGCTGACCTTCCACCATACCAAGCTCACAGTTCAATTCAGCAAGTTCACAATCATCTGAATCATTCCCTGAGTCTGCACCCAAAACTGGGTTTTCTCTCATCTGCTTGACTTCACCACTGAAGGAGCACGAAACTTTATCAGAACTTGAACTCCGATGGCAAATCTTCTGTATGCCCATTGATACAGAAAGTGATGTGAGGACAACAACACTTCAGTTCCTACATATCAAATCCCAAATGTGAAACTTAATCACCAGCAGTAATGCCCCTGAAGAGAAGATGGACCGTGGTCATCAAAATCAACACAATTTAAATTGAGAATTCCTTAAAATTTAAACCCCTTATGACAGAACCTAAGAAACAATTCATCAAACTTCACAAACAAAAGAGAGAAAATATTATAAATTAAGAACTTCAAAATGCGAAAAAATCTGTGTTTTCTTCCATTGAACCACCTAAAAAGGAAAAGAAGAAGAAGCTGTTGAGTAATATGAAAAAACACGATCAAGCTGTTCTAAATGAAATGCTCAGAATAACTACTAGGTATGGCAATATGACACATCTCGTGTTACCTTCTACATTGCTTGCTGCTATAGTTGATATTTCAGTCCATGATTGCTTCACTAGAATCACATATCCTATGTATTCTTCTATCAGAACAAATTGACAACACATGTACACAATCAAATGCCACTGCTCATTCCAATGTACAGTGCATCTCCACCATATTACCAGATGTCACTGGCATGAAACCGGGTCTAACCCAGATCACTAGCAACACAAATTTTTGAGAATCCAATCTTCAGAAACCGGCAAAGAAAGCTGATTGAAACCAAGCAACCAAACAGAAAGTGCTTCTTCCTTATATATATAACTAGCAAAATAGGATGCAACAGAATAATAAGTGGATCAAACCCAACAATCAAATAGAAACCTTCCCAGCTAATTACCTAAAACCATCAACTGATCATTATCACTCGAACAAGGGAACCAACCAAAACCATCAACAGAGACCAAATAAATGAGGAAAAAGAAATAACGGTGGGGGAGTAGAGCATCAAACCTTAAAAGGGCGTACAGAGAAGTAACAAAGCACCTGAAATGGAGCTGGAAAGTGGGTTTTTCTCTGTTTTTCTATAGCAGTTGAAATCTGTTAAAACGGAGACCCAAAATGGGCAAGAGTCCCATTTTCGATCTTGGGGTTAGGATATCTAGCCTGGCATCGCTGTCTTTCTCTCCTGCCTAACTTATTCCTCTTTTTGGTTTTTTCTTTTTTGGCTTCTTGGCCTTTCTACTGTAGTGTGTAATGTATATGTACAGCGTACATTGGGAGTATCAGAAAAGACCAAGACCATTACCATAATTATCTGAAACAGCAATGTCTCTCTCAAATCTCTAACTAATTTGATTTCATATAATCCTAGCGGGTCATTTAATCGTTAACAGCCTAAACTGCAAGCCGGCTGCCCCCCTCCCCACCCCGTGATTTTATTTGTGACCGGTAAGGAGTCACAGGTCAGAGGTCCCAGACCCTTCTGATGAGTGGCCATTGAAGGGCCTACTTGGTGATTCTTCTACCGGTAGAATTTACATCTCAATTTGTAACTGTTTTCTAAAAAAATATTTCTCGTTCAAAAATATATTAATAAAATATGTTTTAAAGTTTTTGTTTTTTACGAACACGGCCTAAGACAACGGAGCTTCAATGATTATAGCGTGACAGTCAGGGGAAGAGAGTTCTCGTGTAAAAAATTTCTAGATTGGCAGTGCGGTTAAATAATGTTTTCGAAAATTTTGAAAATAGTTTTAATTTTTTATTTTAAATTAATATATTGTTTTATATTATTAAATTATTTAAATATGTTAATATAAAAATAATATATAAAAATATTATTTTAATATACTTTAAAATAAAAATAATTTAAAAAATAACAACTAAAAATATCTTTTAAATACCATCACAAAATAGTGGAAGGTTGATATTTACTGTGGAAGAAGATTCTCGTTAAGAGTGGCAAGATCACGTCACATCATGATTGGATTCTCATAGAAAACTGGGGTTTTTGTTAAACTGCTTTACCTTTCTAGCAAAGGATAAATGAAGTAATAATTGGGTTTTTTTTTTTTTTTTTGAGTTCAGGTAAGAATAGTAAAAAATATTTTTTAAATATTTTTTATTTAAAAATATATTAAAATAATATTTTTATTTTCATCATCTCTTTCTTTTTATTAAAAAATAAAGTATAAATTATCTCTAAATCTTTTATGTAAAAACCTGTTATTTTGTTGTTTATATTTTTTTTCGTGACCATCTATATACGAGATAGAAATTCAATTGTCATATGAAACTAGTAAAATTTGTTTATTTTAACTCTTTTGACTCATTTTTTTCTCGTGAATTAACGAAAAATTATATAATTCATCAATAAAAAGTTTATCAATATCTTTGTATTTCTCTAATGAACTAACAACATAATTAGATTCTAGCATCAATGATTAAGTTCATTAATATCCTTATTATTATGAATTCATATTTTATTAATAATTATCATTATTCATGAAAAATAATATATAACCGTCTTTCTCATATTTATTCTAAGTAATTGAAAGTATGCATAAAGTGAATTTGCCTATTTATCTTAATAGTTTTTAAAATTCTTTGAGATAAATGTTATCTTTGTTAAGAAAGATTTTTGAGGTTGATCAGTTAGTTGATTGAAATATTTAATTGTTATTTTTTTTATTGTTTTATGTATTTATTATTTTTGTTCCAAATAGAGGCTCCAATATTCCTTTAAGAATGACACTTCAACACTCCTTACACTTTCAAGGATTTTTTATTAACATTTTCTAATAATCATAATGACCACCAAGAAGCCATAATTTAATTATTTTTATTGGAGTTATTGTTGTCGTTGTAAAGAGAGACTTGAAGGTTGTTTTTTGCCGTTATAGAAGGTAGCTATTACCGTTATGTTTTAAAGGTCAAATTGTTGTCTTAAAAAGGGACTTTGATGCTTTTTAAATGATGAGATAAATTATTAATAAATTTTTAATATTATATTATATTATTTATATATATATATATATATATATATGTTACATGTAGAAATTAATTTGAAAGATATATATCAACTCAAGTTAAATAAAATTAATTTAAGAATATTTTTAAAATAAAAATTTATATTATAATTATTCTTTTTGAGATTTAATATTTTAAAATTGTTTCATAATAATTTTATTTTTAATCTCAGTAAAAATATCTTTCTCAATATATACAAAAAAATTTATTTATTTATTTTTAAATTTTTAAAAAATTAGAAAAGTTATTGACAATAATTCTATGATGATATATGGTACATAATATCTAAAATCATAGCTTAAAATGATTGTTATAAATTAATGTTGTCCTTGCTAACTTGTTTTTTTGTACAAGTAAATTAAATATAAATATTAAATTTTTTTAATTAATTTATTATGTCCTTAATTTTTTTAGTTGTCTTATACTTTTTGTTTAATCATTAGTAAATTTATTATCATCATATAAAATTCATAATAAAATACTTATCAATTTATCGAAACTCATTTCAATTCATATCTATTAGCATATAATATTATCCATACACATATTAATTCAACAAACTCATAAATTATTATTATAAATACTAACATTTTCAATAACTAATTATAAAAAAATAAAACTAAAATTATATAATGAAACAAATAAAAAAAGTAACACAGTTTTATATTAGTTTTGATTAATTTTTTTATTATATTATATTTGATTTAGCTATTAAATTTTTATATTTTATTTAATGTGGATATTGATTTATCTACTATTAATTTATATAAATTATTTAAAAAAATAACACAGTTTTATATCATAAATAATTAAAATAAAATCAAAAATAGCATTGAGGAATCCAATTACCAAAAAAGGACCAAGAGCACTCATCCTCGTGTTTTTACTTTGCCATCAAATGCTTCTCTTGCTGGAGGCTTGCTGATTTGGAGGGGGAGGGGGAGGGGGAGGGGGCAATTGCCCCCTCTTGCCCCTTTGGGGCTCCGCCACAGGATGCACCCATGCTATTGTTTTTTTCCTGCTACACGGAAGGCGCTCTACCGGCGTGGAGATTATTCTTATATGTGACTCCTACTGCCGGAATTTCTATTATATTTTGAGACTGCTGATGCTGCGTTTTGAAATTGTTGTTGCTGTGTTTTTCTGTTGCTGTTACGTTTGACGAAGGCTGACTCGTTGATGAGGGTTGCTATGATTTTCACTGCTATAAAGAGACCTTTGTTTCTGTTGTGTATGCTTTTTTAGTAGCAGTAGAAAAGACTCAAAACAGTAGCAAGTTTATACATAAAAGCAACGTCAAACTCTATGAGAGATTTTATGATTATTTTTTAAAATATTTTTTATATTAAAATAATATTTTTTTAAACAACTTTTTAATAGCCTCCATCAAACATTTTTTAAGGCTAAATGAATATTGACCGTCTAAATCAACAATGTGAAAGAAACGTCAAGATTAGTTTATTATTTATCCAGCTATAAAAACAAATTCTGATCTATCTAAAAAAGTTATAATTAGATAAATAAAGGTCGATGCACCGAGTAATAAAAACTATAAATACTTTAGCCAACAAGGAAAAAAAATAATATATATATATATATATATTTTTCTTAAAAAGAAGAAATTATTGAAATATTTCCTACATCAAAAAAGAAAATGTATATATAATCCTTAATTAGAAATTATTGAACTCCAATTGTTAAAAACACAAACACTCGAGTATTTAACCTCCTAATTGAGTACCTATTAATTCCAACAAAGGATTTTAAATGTTAATTAAATTGTCGAATAAAGAATTTAAATATAAATCCTTTTTCAATCTAGCAAATCTTTTCTATCTTAACAATTCCTTTCTTGAACTAATGTTTTCAAACATTTAACTTAGCAAAGAAAGACCTATTTTAAGAGCATAGTGTACCAAGTAATTTCTTGAACTTCGACGACTCAAACTTGAAATTGGTTTTTTCTATATATATTTTTTTTTATGAATATATATATAGGTATACAGCTGCATATAATTTAAGAATATATTTTTTAATGAAGCAATATCAGATTGCCAGAACCAAATCTTCTAAAACAATTTTTATTACGTGGAGTATATTTTTTTTTTTATTGGCAAGTTTTAGCAAATACTTTTCTTAATTTTTTTTCATGTATAGTATATATATTTTTCTCTGATAATATATTTTTTTATTAACTAAAGTAATTGTAGTTTTCATTACTTAGCGATGCGAATAAAGCTGGTCTATTTATTTTTATATTTTTAAAATAATTTAAATTTTTTATTTATTTTAAATTAATATATTTTTAGATAATTTTAATTTGTTAATTTTAAAAATAATTTTTAAAATAAAATTTTTAATATATATTTTAAAATAAAAAAATTATTTAAATTGAATTCAACCGAGAGCGAATCTACCGTCACAATATAATTAACATATATTCCGTTCATGATTATGCGAATAAATTCGATAGGATCACATTTACAGCTTAAGAACAATATCCCGCGAAGATGAATCGAGTCAACCGAATTTCAACTCCCTCCACAACCAAGAAGCAAGAGCATACAGAATCCAATACATTTCATTTTCACACTGGCTTTTGCCGAAAAAAGATACCATCGCTATTATCATAATTCTGTCCGACTGAGTTCATGTTCCTAAAGCCAACGACTTTGACCCAAGACAGGAAGAATAACTGAATTCGGTTTACAGTTATTATATTTACAGGCGGACTATAATAAATCGGCCGACCATTCATGTTCCCATCGAGAATAATGGCGTGGAGCTAAAACTAAAGTGACGTTTGGGCGGTGGAGGAAAAGTGAGGAACCTGTCTCGCTGCCTAATTTATACACCACTGCAGCACCGAGGCAACACAGTGAATCCCCGTCCGCATCCTCAACACAACATGGACTACAGCAACAACAATCCTTACCTCCAGTTCGCGACTGTTCCTCCGGCTACTACTAATGGATATGGGACAAATGGCAACAGTAAGTCTGATCTCGAGTTTAGAGCTCATGAATGCCTTTTATGGCGTTTGTTTTTACTTGTAATCTAAATTGTTTATATTATATTCTGGTATGCTTTCTTTCAGGATCGATGGGGAAGATACGTGATGCTTGGAATCGGTGTGGGAAGAGGGTTGAGCTAGCCACCAGGAAAGCAGAGGTTTATGCTGATAATATCTGGCATCACTGTGAGTTTTTCTTTCCCCTCTTCATGTTACCTTCAATCAGGACTGATTAAAATTTTCTTGCCTGCCCTTAATACGCACAATCATCAAATTTATTGTCATTTCGCCTTTTGTTTATTTAGCTTACTAGGTTGGTCTTTTCATCCTTCAAAAGATTTTTAAGTCTAATAGAAAGGTGCCGTCCAACATTGCCTCGGAGCTTGCCTAGTGTAAACAAATAAATAAGTAGGAGAACGTTCCCTTGGTTATTTTTTCCGGGTAAATTATTTTTGTTTTTAATTTCCCAACAGCTTAGAATCAAGCACTCAAGCACGGTGATTCATGGGTGGGTCGCCTAGCTCTTTCACCTGGTCTTTTGTAGATATGATCAAATATAAGCTGATCGAGCCGACAAGGTAGCTTGTTCTTGACTGCAAAATTAAGATGCTTATTTGGCCTTCGTCGAGAAACCGAGTGAAGGAACCCTCTTCTTGACTTCATTTTAATGTTTTCTGGATTTTTGAGGATAGTTGAATGTTGAGGCATGTCTTCATAGAATGGCTATGAGGAAAAACATAGACTAATAAGAAGAGAAAAAGGGTAACAGAGGGAATAGATAAAATTTCTTGGCTTTGGGAACCATGTCACAAATATAAAAGCCACATTTTATTGTGTAATGCAAATTACTTGGTTCTAATTCTCAATTATGGATGCTGTCGTTTAGATTATAATATGTAATCTTGTTTTCTGAAAACAACAGTCAAGGTTAGTCCTAGCATAGCCGATGCAGCAATGGCAAGGATTGCTCAAGGGACAAAGGTACTTGCTGAAGGAGGGCATGATAAGGTATTCCAGCAGACATTTGAGGTCTTGCCTGGAGAGAAGCTCTTGAATGCATATGCTTGCTATATATCGACTTCAACTGGACCTGTGATCGGGACACTTTATGTATCCTCCAAAAAGGTGGCCTTTTGCAGCGAGTATCCCTTCTGTTATTATTCCTCTACAGGACAGCAGCAATGGATGTATTACAAGGTATTACCATCTACTTCATTTCTTAGCAATGCACTCGCTAATCGGTGTCTCATTTCTGTAATCTAAGCTGTTAAATTTTGAGGATAACATGAGGTTTTCCATGTCCTATTACTTGAGTAGCATTAAACAAAATTCTCTCGTCGCGATTCAAAATCATTACAAGTTTCGTTGACTTGAAATCGAGAAATGATTTATTTTGAACTCACCCAACAGCTATTTCTTTGCAAGGCTTTAACAATTGTTTGAGCACTTTGAACTGGGCCCTTTTATTTGGTTGCCCATTTTTAATAATTTTGATTCAAAGTTTTAGCAAGCAGCTGATCGATTCGCCTTTTATTTTACATATGGTATTTTCTGATGTCGTTCAACTGTCAAAATATGTATATCTGTAGGTTGTGGTGCTGCTTGATCGATTGAGAGCAGTGAATCCTTCTTCAAACAGAGCGAACCATTCCGAAAAGTACATCCAGATTGTCACAAAGGATGGTCATGAGTTCTGGTTCATGGGATTCATATCATATGACAAGGCACTGAAGCAATTATGCGAGGCTTGACAGCAGTCTCGCGACTCATCTGGGGCAATTCCTGTGGCGCAAAGCTCGTGATCTTGCTCCCATACTGTGGCATACTTAACAGATATGACAGAAGATTAGTGCTTTTAAATAACTGAAATAATACAGGCTTGGTTATCGATGTGCAATGAATGTTCAACTGGAAAATTTTAGCCCGTCTTGCCTGTTGGGAATTTGCTTAGATACCCACTAGTCTCCTAATATGATGATTGATGGTTTTGAACGTGTAGTTTCTTGATATTTCCTGCTTTCCAGTTTCTTTGTCCAGAAGTTTTGTCGTTCCAGTTTCTTTCTCCAGAAGCTTTGTCGTTCTAGCAAAGCGCCTACGAAGAGGGAAAATGTTGATGAACTGATATTTCTCCTCCTATAATGAATCAGAGAGCTTGCACGTTAGCATAGGTATGCACTTTCCAAGGAAAAGCAACGCGGCATTCAGTATTGAAACTCACGCCTCTAAAACTTTTATATACGCACAGCATGCTTGATTTTATGGGCTCCTCGGTTCACAAATAGGAGTACTCAGTCCAGTAAAAGATAAACAAATTACAGATTAAAAAAAAAAACTAAAAGAGCTCTTTTTTTAATATTCATCCACTGACATTTCATTGTTTGTCCTCTTAGATAACATTATGGTGTGTTTGGTATTTTTGGTATTGTAGCTATTGTTGTAGTTATGATTTAAAAAAATTATTTTATAAAAATTATTTTTAGTTAAGATTAAGTTGAAAAATATATATTTGGTTAAAATTATAATTAAAATTGAGGTTAAATAAAAAATAATTTAATGTATTTGGTTAATAATGCTTTTAAAATTGAGGTTATAAAATAATTAAAAAATATGTATATATTAATATAAATGGGTTTTAATTTAAATATTATAGATTTAACTATTATTATTACATCATGAAATAAATAATACTTTATATAAAATATTTTTTATTATTCCATTCAACTATCTATAATTTCATCACGTCTAAAATACATCCAATAAATTTCTTAGTTTCTTAATCGCGCAACAACATAACTTGTAAAATATAATCAAGAACAAAATTATAATTACAATTATAATTAAACTCTGCGAATACTATGTCATCAAGCGAATAAAACACAATTAAAAAATAAAAAATATTTTTTTATTTTAGTAGGTCATACCAGTTCAATTCATTTTAAGCGTTGGACCGAACCCATTCCGGCCAAAACAATAGAGCTATGCTCCACAGTAGCAGCCTCCACTATTCAATGAACAGTGGAGCATGGTCTCCCTTTTATCCAAGCAAAAAAGCTACAATTTACTGCTTTTCTTCTCCCTGCACAATTTATTGTGGGACCCATACACAGTAAATTGTTTTGCAGTTTACTTTAAAAAAAACCGCAGCGCAACAAACACTCAATGAAAATAGAATTGGAGAATAAAATGGTCTTTTATAATATTTATTTGTAATTAGTAATTTTATAATTATAAATATTTTAAAATTTTGGTTGATGGGTAAAATGCACATATAACATAAGTGATTTTTTTACTTTTCAAGCAGTGTATATGGTGTCATTTATTGGTTAAATACCACCTTCTGGGCCCTTGTTGGAAAGTGTTTGGTGGTGTTTTCTTCTTTATTTCTCTTTTTTTTTTCTCTTCCCATTTGAATCTTACACCAAACTCTTCAATTTCTCAAATCAACCTTTCAATTGAATTGCTATTTTTTTGTTATTTTTCTTGTTATTGATTTATGTTATTTTTCAATTTCATCCCTCATTGTTCTATTTTATTTAATCGTTATACCAAATTTGATTCTTATTATTTTTATTACTATTTGATTTGATTTTTTTAAATTTTGGATGATAAGGAATTTTGCTTTGTGATTTTTATAGGCTTGCCTTCAATAAGGTAATCTAGTCTCATAACTCGGGTCACGAGTTTTAAAAATTGACTTGATTTGACTGTAATTTTTTTTTGTTATTTTTTAAACAAAAAATTAATTTCAGTTTTCAAAATTAGTTTGTCAGACCTTCAACTTCATGATCTTTCCTTCCTTTTTTTTTTTATGGAGTTATCTCAATCTTATACCTTGGATTGTGGTTAATCAAGTTAACCCTAATTGACTCAAGGTTTTTTCCAACATTCTTTTTAATTGATTTTTTTTTTTAATTTTGCCTTTCATTATTTAGTTTGCTATAAATTTGACCTTTATAGTTTTATTCATTTTATTTTATATGTCGACCTTATAAGTGAGATGTAAGTTTGGCATGTTGATTAAAGTCATATGTTTTATCTTTTTAAAAAATTAATTTTTCTATTTTTAGTTTTTCCTTTAATGTTTGATTTGCAGGTAATTGAACTTTAGATTTCTTTTATTTCTTTTAATGAAATTATCTCATTCTTATTCAAATTTTGTTTTGTTATTAAATAAGATTGGTGAGATCTTTTAAAAATATTTAGAGAGTATCTTTTCATAATATTAATAGGTGTTTATTTCTCTCGATTAGTCATTGTCATTTCTTTTATTTTCATTGACTCTTTTTATAATCATGTTATTAAATTAACTAAATTTATGGAACCTATTCGACTTAATGACCTATATTTCAAATCTTTCTTACTCCTTTATAAATATTATCATCATTGGATCATTTTTATATGTTGAGAAAAATTTGACTCAATTCATGACATAATGCGTGTTACCTATATAGTTTTTTTATATTATATCTGAGATTGTATTCTTTATCAATTGACAATTAACCCATTCAATATTCATGTTTCTATTTTTTATAAGTTCAATAATAATCATTTTTTTTATTAATTTGATTTAATTATTTTGCATGAGGTTTAGGATCTTCGATTGTTAGATTAATCCAAATCAATCCATGTCAACCTCACAATGATATCATATCATTTTTTAATAAAACAATATTATTTTATATAAAAACTAAAAAAACAATTGCTTGGAGTTGATTTCGCTAGTTTCTCGCAATGATATCATATCATTTTTTAATAAAATAATATTATTTTATATAAAAACTATAAAAAAACAATTCCTTGGAGTTGACTTCACTAGTTTTCAGTTGGATTGTGGTAGGTCAATTATGTCATATATTGATCCTCTAAGTTATCCATATTTATTGAAGTTAATATTGTAAAGCATTGTAGTTTAGTAGAGTTTTGGATTTGATAGATTAGCAGATTTATCCATTAGGTTAAGCTAAATTTTTAAAAAAAAAACTTAAAAGAGCTAATAGATTCATTATAGATACACTCACATTTTACTATGGATTCATATAGTAAAATGAAGGTGTAATTTAGTAGAGTTTTGGATTTGATAGATCAGCAGGTTTATCCATTAGGTTAAGCTAATTTTTTTATAAAAAAAAATAAAAGAGTTAAGAGATTCATTATACATACACTCACATTTTACTATGGATTCATATAGTAAAATGAAGGTTTTTCTGGTCTAAAAAAAATCATTTAACAAGCTATAGGGGGAAAATGTCTTTTCCATTAGGTTTATTTTTCCGGTCTAAAAACATCATTTTGAATAGTCACAAATCAATTTTTTTTAACATTTTAGGTGCGCAATAAATAACTTAAATATCCTTGAAATAAAAGAACTAAAATTGAGGTATAAGAACTTTTTAATCTTTGAATGCTTTAATTACATAGTAAAATGACTTAATTTTCATTAAAAACAAAAAAAAAATCACCTAAGGTTATCTTTATCGTTTCATTGTATTTTCTAGTCTTTCAACAAATATAAATAAAAATAAAATATAAAAATAAAAAACACGTTTTATACACACTCCAGCGAGTAAGAGGATCTTGTGCTTTTTATGTTACACGTGTCACCTCATAGCAATCAAATGCCATATTTTGTAATGGTATTGGAAGCTTTACATGATCAGGCATATGTTCATGATAAAGTTATGATTAATTTGTAATAGATTTTTTTTTTGTTCTTTTTTCTCTCTCTCCTTGTCTTGGATTTCATGTTAACACTTTTAAAAATCAAATATGTCCTTTCAATTTATATTTATATCAATTTTTATCCTTGTTATTTTGATTTCTAGTTCTTTTCTTTTTAAGGCTTTTGAAGTTGTTGTTTTTTCCAATTATTTCTCTCAATATTTATTTCATTTAATTTTTTACATCTAATTTGTTTTTCATTTTTTTATTTCTATTTTGTTTTTTATTTTAATCTTTTTGCTTGACTTGTTGTTTTTTAATTTTTCACTTCATCATTTTATTTCTTTTAGTTTTTATATTCAGTTTGGTCATCATTCTTTTTATTGCTATTTTTCTATTTTTAATTCTTTTCTTGATTTTTTTCTTTTTAATTTCATTCCTTAATATTTTATTTTATTTTATTTTATTTTTGTATTCAATTTGATTTTCATTCTTTAATTGCTATTTATTTTGTTTTTGAATTTTGGATGATTAGAGATTCTTGTTGTGATTTTTTCATATTTACCTTCTATATAGTAATCCTGGTCTTATAGCCAATGTCAAAGGTTTTAAAAGTAGCTCAATTTAATTTTGGTCTTTTTATAGTTTTTTTTTTAATTCTATTCTTCAATATTAGATAATAAATCTCCAGTTTTATGATTTTTTCACTTTTTTATGGGTTTATCCCAATTTTATATTCTAATTTATACATGTTATTCAAGTTAATTTGGATTAACTTGATTTTTTTTTAAAAATAATTTTTTTACCCTTTTATAATTTAGTTTGCTTAAAAGTTGACTTTCATTGTTTTATTCAGTTTATTTTGTATGAGTTTATTTTGGTTTTATGAGCGGACCATAAATTTAACATGCTGATTTAAGTAATTTTTTATCATTTTTAAAAATTAATTTTTAATTAAAGAAAAAAGCATTGTTTAGCTTTGTTAGCTTAGATCCCCTTTGAGATAAAATGCAGAAAAGTCCTAATTTTCAGTTTGCCATTCAATGTTTTCTTGATTGGTAGTTAAGTTTTGGATTTCTTTTTTGCTTTTTTATAATTATATTATTAAATCAACTAATTTTATTAATCAGGTTTCGGATTTCTTCTGCTCATTTATCATCTTCTAAATATATTTTTTTACATTAAAAAAAAAATCCAATCCAACTAATGGCATTCGGCGAGCCACCTAACTACCTTCCTGCTCATACAACTGAAATGAATACATCTATCGGGGAATGAGAGAAAGATTATTAAAATACATCATTAATTAAAAATCAGAGATGGGATGGGATGCATCCCCACCGTGTCATAACTCGTAACTAACAGATGACGTCACCATACTGGAGAGGATAAAGTTGCAAGCGGTGGGCACCGATAGTCGAGCCTTATGGGAATGAGGGATTTTATATAAAAAATTGATTTTTTTTTAAATTTAATCTTAATTTTGATTTTTTAGATTATTATAATACTTTAATATTAAAAATATTTTCTTTTTTAAAAAAAAATCATTTTAATACGGCATTCGCCATCACTGTTGACATAAGCGCGCTGCTGAGCTGCACAAAAAGCCAAGATTCCTTGCTTCCCCAGTTTGATTGGCTTTCCTAACCATCTTCCCATGCTCTCGTTTACTCTGACCTTTCCTCCCGTATTTAGGGTCGTCCACATACCC
This sequence comes from Populus euphratica, assembly GCF_000495115.2. NCBI lineage: Eukaryota > Viridiplantae > Streptophyta > Magnoliopsida > Malpighiales > Salicaceae > Populus > Populus euphratica. The sequence goes on along the minus strand of NW_011499866.1, from coordinate 1,449,415 downwards.
TCATAAAGCGATCACGGCTTGCTTCATTTGTCACGTAACTATCTACTACTTCGTGGGTATTTCCATTTTCTTCTCTTCTCCAGCAAGCAGGCAATGGCAAGTCCTCTGTATCATGGCACTCTCTTCTTTCTCGTCGCTGCTCTCTTTACCTTCTACTCTCAGGTACTTGCTTACCAGTCGCAAGCTCTTCTCCTTCATGTTAAAATCCGATCTTCTACGTTTAAGCTTTTTTTGTTCTACTAGAGATACATCTGTGCCTGTTAGGATTTTTATTCCCAATTTTGGCGGTTGATTGAACTGCTTTTTTGAACATGTTAAATTTGAATAGATAATGGTTATGTGGAAGTTACTATTTTTGGATTATATGGAAATAGAGAAGGAAATCTGTTGTAGCACAGATGGATGAAGCAGTGACAGACACACGGAGTTTTGATATTTAGTTAATTGCACAGTCATCGGGTCTTTCCTCGAACAAACCTAGACCTCAGTCTGAGGATTGATTGCTTTCAACTCCATAATCTCTTACTTCTAGGTACTTTTTATTAATATTTCTGCTAGTGTTTCATTTTCAACCCGCCGATTAAGTTAATGAAGAGGTTAGATCTGCTATTGATTTTTGGTTTCTAGTTCGAGTTGTTTTATGGGGCTTTACTAATCAAACATATGCAAAAGTGAGAACATGTAATAAAAGCATCTTTAAAGAAGGAATCGATACAAAAATTTGATCTTGTGAATGAGTAGGAGGTTGTTATGTTTGTAAATCGGACAGTATTATCTTGAACTAGTTTCCTTTCTTTGTGATTTGATTCTTGAAGGTTACTATTCTAAGTTTGAATTTATCGAATGTAATCTGGTCAGCAGGTTATTGCGGTGGAACCAGTTTCCAAGCTCAAACTCAATTCTAGGATCCTTCAGGTGTTTTGTTTAGCAGATTTTTTTTTCTTTGGCAATTAGAATGATTCTTTTGCTTGCAAATTATTTACGTTTCTTGTGCTTTCACTATGATTGTGCAGGATTCAATAGTTCAAAAGATCAATGAAAATCCCAATGCTGGATGGGAAGCTACCATGAACCCTCAATTTTCCAATTACTCTGTGAGTGTTCATCTGGAAAGACCTTGGTCATTGAGGAATTATTCAGTATTTTTCTTGTGCTTTCGAATAATTTCTCTTGTTGGTTCATGGGAGAGTGAGAGACAGATTGTTTTAGGTCCTCTTTTATATTGTTTTGTTCATTTATATATTGTTTTGTTCATTTATATATAGGTTTACTCTAATCCTTTATTCCTGATAGTTAACATTTCCAGTTTCTTTGCTGCATAGGTTGGGGAATTCAAGTACCTTCTTGGAGTCAAACCAACACCCGGAAAGGAACTAAGAGGTGTTCCTCTAGTAAGGCATCCAAAATCCATGAAATTACCAAAAGAATTTGATGCAAGAACCGCTTGGCCACATTGTAGCACCATTGGAAGAATTCTTGGTCAGTTGCTACGTGTTTGCATTGCATGGTTCTCTGTTTTTGTCTACTTATTTTTCAAGGTGCTGATGCTTTGCTCCTTTGTATGGAAAATGCTGGATCAACTTCAAAATGATAGATCAGGTGAAAAAAATGTTTTTCTTTCTTTCTCTTGGATTTTGTCTACATAAACCTTACTGGTTCTCAACACATTTCAAATCTGATAATCCAGGGTCACTGTGGATCCTGTTGGGCCTTTGGTGCTGTTGAATCGCTATCAGATCGTTTTTGCATCCATTATGGCATGGTAACTGAATCTTGTGATTCAAGCTAGTTGTTTATATTTGAACAAAAAATATTGACTAATTATGCTGTTCCAATATAATCACACACGTCCTTTTATTGCAGAACCTCTCTCTATCTGTCAATGACCTCTTAGCTTGCTGTGGCTGGATGTGTGGTGATGGTTGTGATGGGGGTTATCCAATTGATGCATGGAGATACTTTGTCCAATCTGGTGTTGTCACTGAGGAGGTACTAGTTTCTGGCTTTGCATAATACCTTGACCCTTGATATCTTTCCTGTTAGTTTAGATTGCTTAACTAGATACCGAGAGGGCACCCCATTTTGATCATGCCCAATCTGTTCCACAATCATGATGTTCTTTATCAAAAAAATTCATCTGGCAGTGTGATCCATACTTTGATGATATTGGCTGTTCTCACCCTGGTTGCGAGCCAGGATTTCCTACTCCAAAGTGTGAAAGGAAATGTGCTGATAAGAACAAGCTCTGGGCAGAGTCCAAGCACTTCAGTGTTAATGCATATAGAATTGATTCTGATCCCCACAGCATCATGGCTGAAGTTTCCAGGAACGGACCAGTAGAGGTGTCCTTCACTGTTTATGAGGTAAAAACTTGCTTCATTCTCCTATGCTAACACTTGATGCACTTGATTCTTTTGCAGTGCTTAAACTACAGCTTGCTTATTAAGTTGAAGAAATTCTGAGTTTTAGACATGCAGGGATAACATCAGTGGGAGTTTGCTAACATTTGATCTCATACAAATCTCTTTTTTAGCTGTACTTGCACTTTCATTCATGCGTGACGAATGCCATTATTAATTTATCGTACAAGTATATGCAAATTAGGCCCATAGAAAAAGTTATACACAAATTGCATGAAGATTGATGTTCCGGAAATACACCTTGTATACTTATTTAATTGGAATAATCCATTTACCATTCTACAGGATTTTGCTCATTATAAATCAGGAGTTTACAAGCACATAACAGGTGATGCCATGGGAGGCCATGCTGTTAAGCTTATTGGGTGGGGGACTTCTGATGACGGGGAGGATTATTGGGTATGTGTTAATAATACCATTTCTTTTTCCAGATTCCATGGCCGTTGTTTCTCATATAATATTAATATAATTATGTACTCTCTTTTTTGTCGCAGCTTCTTGCTAACCAGTGGAATAGAGGCTGGGGTGATGTAGGTTCTTTTGATCAGAATCTCTCTCCATGTTGAATTACTGTCATAAAAAGTTTTCTCTAACGCTTAACTTGCAATTTCATTTTGAATGACAGGATGGTTACTTTAAAATCAAAAGAGGAACAAATGAGTGTGGTATTGAAGAGGATGTTGTTGCTGGTTTGCCTTCAACCAGGAACCTCGTCAGAGAAGTTGCCAAGATCGATGCCCATGAGCATGCTTCGGCGTGATAATGGTTATCCCTTTTCAAATTAATGTGATTTATGTACGAATCATGTGCTTTAGCGATAAATTATGCTATAGTTTGACCTCAACTGCATAAGGGATGCTTTCTTCAACAGTGCTTAATTTGATTGAAATAATATGTGAAAGATGCTATAGTTTGATCCTTCTATTTTTTGTTCTAACTGCATCCCCGTATAACCCAATGTCTAGACTCTTACTTCGGCTCATCATGAACGGGCCAAATGATTACAGGAATTAGGAGTTGGAGAATGACATTAGGACAAGACAATAATAATAGGGAAAATTACCCTGCAATAATTTGATTGTTTTTTCTGTGTTTTGAGAAATTATATGTTATCTTTCGTCAATTTAAAATAAATAAAAGAAGAATATAAACTTACCTTTATATGATACAACATAAACACAAAAACTACATTTACATAGATTTGGATTCTCTCTTTGTATAATTTCTTCACTCCCTCTCTTAGTGCGTGCCAGGTATCACCAAAATCAAATCTTGAGCAACCAAATGTTTCAATCCAGGAAGATTCAATGAGGTGGTGATATTAAGAATATGTTTGTTTACGTGGTTATGATTGTGGTAGTGTTTCAAGCAAAACACAGCTCCTGTATATCTAATAAAACAAAAAATGTATGTCTAATAAAACAAAATGAGATTTATTATTCATGGGTCCTATTTTTTATTGAGCTTGTAACTCAGGGTCAATCAAAGCAGCTTGGGGTTGCTTTTGTTGCAACTATGTTATAACACAGTAAATAATGGTGTTAAACAATGGTGTGCCTTAAACAATGGTGTGCCTTGTAGAAACAAAAAAAGGAAATTAATCAGCTCTTCCCCTTTCTTTTTTTTTCTGCATCATGTCTTCACTGTTCTGCAACTGTTCACGTTGCAGAACAATGGACTAGCTCTTTCCCTTCTTCTTCTTCTTTTTATTTTTCTTCTGCATCATGTCTCCACTATTCTACAACATGAATAGTGGACTCCATTGTTCACGTTGAAAAAACAATGTAACGCGGCTCCCTCATCATTCTTCAGGGCCATTGTCTCTTTCCCTTCCCTTTCTCTTTCTCCTTTTGCACTCCTTCATGTCTCTACTGTTCAGCTAAGTAAACAGTGGAGAACAACTTCATTGTTAATGGGCCGAACCGACATGAACAGAGACTCGACTGTTCACTTTGAAGAATAGTGTAACGCAGCTCCCTTACCACTCTCTAGGGCTACCGCCTTTTCTTCTTTTCCTTCTTCTTCTACACTTTTTCAGGTCTCCACTATTCAGCTATGTGAACAATGGAGAGCAGCTTCATTGTTAATGGTCCGGCCCAAACCTAAATGCATTGAAAAGGGTCCGTTTCAAACCTAAAAGGTATTGAACCGAGTATGACCTAGTAAAATAAAAAAAATCTAAATTTTTTTCTCAAATATTGTATTTTATTTGAAAAACCAATGTTTAATATGATTTAATGGTACTACATAATTAAATTTGAAAGAGATCATATGATGACATAGCATTTGCAGAATTTGATCGCAATCTCAATTTTGTTTCTGATGATATTTTACCTGATATTGCACGCTAAAGAAACCATGAAAACTACAAGTCTTATTGAATAGATTTCATACGTGATGAAATTGAACATAGTTTAATGCAACAATAAAAAATACTTTATATAAAGTATTGTTTATTTCATGATGTAATAGCAGTAGTTAAATCGCTAATATTTCAATAACAATCATCAATATTAATATGTCTTTTTTAATTATTTTATAACCTCGATTTGAAAAGCATTCCTTAAGCAAACACATTTAACTACTTTTTGTTCAACCTCAATTTCAACCACAGTTTTAACCAAACATATATTTTTCCAAAATAACCTTAACTAAAAATATTTTTTATAAAATATTTTTTTTAAAATCATAACCACAACAGCTATCACAATACCAAACACACAAATTCCATCACAATTTTAAATTCAAGCTTATTATGGAGTTTGATATAATAATAACATATACCGAGATACCAATATTATAGAAACTAAAACCCCCATGATGTTTATGAAGAAACATGAACAAGAAGTATGGAAGACGCTATAAAAATTGGTTAATTTTTTACGAAGTCAAAGTAGTTCAATGAAGAACTAAAATAAAAGAAGTTTCTCACTCACATGATAAATATTATGAAATCAAAATCTATATATAAAAAAACCTAATTACAAGCTAAATAACCCTATTTATACTAGAAAAAAAATCCTAAATAAAACTTGAAAAATAATAAAAGATTTATAAATAAAATAAAAAAATAATCTTAAACCAACTAGGAAATTAATACAATTCCGACATGGTAGCTTCTGAACTTTATCACAAAGCCTTCTCGAAATTTGATCGCTACAAAATTTTAACCATAAATAAAACAAGGCTTTTATAATCATCTGAAAAACTTTTAGCTTAATCCAATGATTGGGTAAAAAATTATACTTCTCACATAAAACTGCAAAATATAAATCCAAAATCACCTATAATGTCCTTGAATGATAATGAAACCTTGCCAATGAGAAAATTCACAAAACAAAAGCAAACACAAGTTGCTATCATTAAAATCTTTGCCAAAATAATCTTAATTGTTGCCACCTATTGTTATTGTAAAAAAAGAATTCTTTCTAAATAAGAAGTTCACAAATAATATAAGGAAACAAATAACGAAAGCCATACAATAACTTATGGTCTATATCGTAATACTTTTTTGAACTTCGATTGATCTGCAATTTAAATTCAATATAAAGCAAGACTTCTAGAAATTTCTGATAAAATTTTAGCTTAATCTAATAATTAAATTAAAAATTATGTTTGTTAAAGTAAAACTACACATTAGAAAATATTAAGTTAAAAATCTAATATAATTGTCCAACAATTGCATGTATCGAATCATAATCAATATAATTTATAAGGAATTTTTTTATAGTAGGATGCTTGGCTATTTTTTTTAACAAAATAGCACATGCCAAAAAATTACTTTTTGAAAGTGATATAAAGTTATAAGAGTTTAGAGTATAAAGTGTAATTTTTTAAAATATATGAGTAAAATAAAAAATAGATCATATTATACAAGACTTGATGTAATTTCCTCAAAATAATACAATGACCAAACTAAGATAAAATTTAAAATAGAGGGACCATACAAATATTATCAACCGGTAGATGTTAGATTTTTCACCTTGGTCACCTAAGATATGTCCTGTTTGGAATTGTTTTAGTGGTAATAGTTTAAAATGTTTTTTATTTAGAAAATGCATTAAAATAATTTTTTTTTATTTTTAAAAATTATTTTTGACATTAACATATCAAAATGATCTAAAAACATAAAAAAAATATTTTAAACAAATAAAAAATTAAAAAATTAAAATTTTAAAAAATACTATTTACACCATGTTCTTAACACACACCGAATAAACTTCATTTGTGGTGTATTGTCCTTTTAGTTATTGGTCATGCATGGTCTCATCGGTCATGCATGGTCTTTCCATTCAAGCACGTCATTTACAGTGCAAGATGCCTGTGCCTCCTAACATAGTTTATTTCAAGAGATCAATGATTTAGATGGTGTCATGTGCACAGATGTTAATCTAGAAACAAATAAATAAAAATTGAAAACCAAAATTAAATAAAAAGAATAAAAAGATAAAGAAGGGAAACTAAAATTAATAGATAAATAAAAACCTAAAATACCAAATCCCTAAAGCACAAAAATTACTCTCTTGGCTGCCCTATTTTCTTACTTCTTTTTATCTTTTCATTATTTTCTTTTCAAAAAAAATTAATTTTGAAACCAAATTTTTTTATTTCCTATTTAATTTTTTTAGTACATGTAGCTAAATTAAAAATATTGATGCATGATCTTTTTAGAACTGTTTAAAATTATAGTAACAGTTGCAATTCAAAATACCTTTTGTTTAAAAATATATTAAAATAATATTTTTTTAAAAAAATTATTTTTGATATTAGCACATTAAAACAATTTAAAAATATTAAAAAAATTTAACAAAAAAATTTAAAATTTAAAGGAACAAGATTTAGACCGCGTTCCAAACAAACTCTTACAAGCTAGTGTTTCGTAATATAGCCAAAAATTTTAAATTAGGCCCAGTGGTCAACCCGGTCTAAGGCCTGGATTTCGAGTTTTAATAAGGTTACCGGGTTTTGACCGGGTTGTCTGGTGGCTCGGGTTAATTTTGATTTTTTAAAAAAATTATAATGATATCATTTTAATTAAAAAAATCAATAGATTGTAATCGAGTTTTTAACTTGATTTTACCGGGTCATTAGGTCAATTAGCTAGATCATCTCGGGTTTTAACTTCTTCTATTATTTTTTAAATATGGCTTAATTTTAGCCTTGGGTTGATTTATTAGACAGCATCGAGTTTCAAAATTATGAATCTTTATTCGGCAAATATTTACTTTATTTTTATATTAAATTTTTAAGTTTTTTTTAAGAGGATTATATATGTTTTAAGCGGGTATACATACATGTGTGTGTGGTTTTGGGCTTTTCAAGCAATCTGTGCTGGCGTCCCAAATCCAATAAGAAGGGTCGAGGACGCATGGTCCATTTTTATTCGGCACCGAACAACCGACGGATATTTCTATCTTCTCCTTCCTCCGCCAGACACGACAGAGGAAGACGAGCAAATGGAAACTAGTCTCTGCTTTTCCACTCTGCTGTTGCTCCTCGTCGGTGCCATCTTTACCTTTCAGTCTCAGGTGCAAACTTCTTTTTCCTCAAAATGATAATAATTATGGGAAACCCGATCATCTTCTTTTCAGTTTTAATATTCATCTTTGTACAAAATTATATTTCCAATCTTGGTGGATATCAAATTTTACACTTGTTAGAGAACCCGATAGATATGATCAAGCTTTAGTTGTGTTTCTCAATTACATAGAAACAACAACAACAACAACAAATTACTGTATCCCCTAACAATTAGGTAGAAAAAAGAAGAAGAAGAAGAAGAAGCAGAAATTGTGATGTCAAATCGCACCATCTTCACCTGCAGAGAAACAAACCTCAATTTCTGAAGATTATGAGGATGGATGAGACGATTTCTAAAATTGATTGATTTTTTTTAATAAAGAAACACAACTTTATCATTACAATTTGCTTACTGAACAATTTTGATTATATTCTTGGGGCTTTTTATTTTATTGGAATCTGCGAACTATTTTTTTCCGGATATTAATGTATTCTGTTCGCGTTGTTGGATGCCCCGTCTTTATGTGTTGAATTTCGAAAGTTACTATTTTAGTGTTGGATTGGTTAAGCAATGCGACTGTCTACAGGTTATAGCAGTGGAACCGGTCTCCGATCTCAAGCTGAACTCCAGGATTCTTCAGGTACTTCTTTTCTTTAGCTGGTCTTATATGAAGTCCTTTTGTGTTGAATGTCTCTCCTTTTGGTTTTGCTCTGACAATGCAGGATTCAATACTTAAAAAAGTCAATGGAAATCCCAAAGCTGGATGGAAAGCTACCATGAACCATCATTTTTCCAATTACTCTGTGAGTATTTAACTGACAGGACATTTTTTATGTATAAAATTGATTGATATAGTTCTAAGCCTTCTATTTCTTTTTTTTTTAATTTACATATAGGTGGATATAGGTGCTTTTCTTTTTAATTGCTAATATTTCATCTTTTATGCATAGGTTGCCCAATTCAAGTATCTTCTTGGAGTCAAACCAACACCTAAAGAGGAGCTGAGGGGAATTCCTGTAATAAGTCATCCGAAATCCTTGAGATTGCCAGAAGAATTCGATGCCAGAACAGCTTGGCCACAGTGCAGTACCATTGGAAAAATTCTAGGTCATTTTCTTTCCTGCTTTCTAATTTTCATGGTTGTCTTCATGGTGCTGATTCTTCTCTATTTTATATGGAAAATGGCGGACCAATTTCCTAATTGAAGATCAGGTAACTTTATGTTGCTATTTATCTTTTAATCAAATCATATAAATAATTTGTACTGGTTTTCATCATGTTTGGACTTTGATAAACCAGGGTCATTGTGGATCCTGCTGGGCATTTGGTGCTGTCGAATCGCTATCTGATCGATTTTGTATCCATTATGGCATGGTATGTAACTGAGTTTTGTGACTGAAGTTGACTTTTTTCATATTGCCCATCATAAATATTATAGTGTTTTATTGCAGAACATCTCTCTGTCAGTCAATGATCTCTTAGCATGCTGTGGCTTTTTGTGTGGAAGTGGTTGTGATGGGGGGTATCCAATTTCTGCATGGAGATACTTTGTCCACCATGGTGTTGTTACAGAGGAGGTACTAGTTTATGTCATTGCCCGTTAACAAGTCAGATTTTTTCAACAATGATGATTGCTGAATAGAAAATTAAGGGTTATCACTCTTTGGCCATACCTATTATACCTTACCTTTATGTCTTACAAAATGTTATTGCTTTAGTCTGATGGCTTCTGACCATGGAACACTCATTCCAATGGTGAACACATTTTTCATCTGGCAGTGTGATCCATACTTTGATGATATTGGCTGTTCTCACCCTGGTTGTGAGCCTGGATATCCCACGCCAAAGTGCACGCGGAAGTGTGTCAATAAGAACCAGCTCTGGAAGAAGTCAAAGCACTATGGTGTCAAGCCGTACAGAATTGATTCTGATCCCAACAGTATCATGGCTGAAATTTATAAGAATGGGCCAGTTGAGGTGGCCTTCACTGTTTATGAGGTCAAAACGTGCCTATTTCATTATTTTTCACTTGTATTTGCTTAACTTTTGACGTGGTTGAGAATAACTTATTGCTCTGAAGAAACTATGATCTATTGCTTTGTGTGGAGGAACTACCTCTGAGAGTATGATATGTTTGGTTGCTTAAAATATGGAACTCCTCTACTTTTACCATTACTAATCATATATGCAAGACACAAGTTGTCTATAATTACAAATTGGTTATGTGCAATTGCCGTAGGACTGAAAACATAGGAACTATGTCTTATTTGATTGTAATAGACTGCTCACCATTTTACAGGATTTTGCTCATTATAAATCGGGAGTCTACAAGCACATAACAGGTGGAATGATGGGAGGCCATGCTGTTAAGCTTATTGGTTGGGGAACTTCTGAAGATGGGGAAGCTTATTGGGTATGTGAGACTGCTTATCGCTTTTTCCCCAGATTTTATAGCCATTAGTTTTCCATGACAATATAATTGCTCTCCTTCTGCAGCTTCTTGCCAACCAGTGGAATAGAGGCTGGGGTGATGTAAGTTCCTATCAAAACTCTCACGCTAAATAAACTGAACACAAAATGTTTCTTCTTGAATGATTAAGCACAATTTTTTTTAAATGACAGGATGGTTACTTCAAGATTAGAAGGGGAACAAATGAGTGTGGTATTGAAGGAGATGTGGTTGCTGGTTTGCCCTCAACAAGGAATCTTGTTAGAGAGGTTGTGAGTATAGATGCTCGTGAGGATGCTTCGGCATGATATCAGACTAAATATTATATCTGGAAGTGCTGTAATTCATGTATCAATATTGGATTCTTGTGATTAGAAATGGGCTTTCACTGTATGCATGGGACGAAACCAGGTGAATGCATCCATGTAAACTGTTTTCTTAGTTGAAATTTGCTATCTGTGTGAGAATCAAGTAGTATGTAGATATTGTATCTTTTGATATTTACTGATAACACAACTCACCTTCTTGGCGTGTATCACATCCCATCTTCTGCTTCTGTCATCCGCTGCTAGACATATCCAGATTTATTGGGTAATATGCTTCTATATGTTAATAATGAAAACTCAAGGTGATTTGTAATCCACCTTAGAGGATGGGATGACCCTGTTTATGTTGGTATATAGCATATGAAATTGCTTGAGAAAGAATTATATTTTCATCAGCAGCAAAATGCCTACTTAGCTGTGCTGCTATAACAGCAGCAGTTATGATTTAGAAAGTTGAATCTATTTCGTACAAGCTCCTCTATGGCAAGTTGGATTGCTGTTCAAAGGAATGACACAGGTTGTTGTTACACTTCATTCCCGTGTCTGGAATGAAGATTGCTCTGGTTTTTATTTGTCTGGAATGAAAATCTAGCTTGCCATGTCTTGTTTGTTATGCTGCTGTTAACTGTAGCGAATGGCATAACGTTTTCCATGTGATCAGAATGCGGTCGCGGAGTCGCTGTGGAGCGCAGCAATGACTGAGAAAGAAGAGATTCTGATGGATAGCATATGTCTTTATAGCATCGATTATATAATGAAGGTAATGAAGGTAAAGACATCGAATCATTCAACGGTGTAGATCTCCAGGATGTCTAGTACCATCTCGATCAAGGTCCGAGTGCGCCTTTCATGTTTCTTGCTGTGAGCCGTGTACCGTCCACATTTACAAAAGTTAATTATAGTTTTTATACTTCATCATGGCAACCAAATGATAATTTAAGATTAAGAATTATCATTAGTAATAATTGGTATTAATATTATTTCATAAAAAAAGGGTGGTCAAAGATGGAGCAAAATTACCATTCAGAAGATAATGCAAACAACGCAATGGTAAGAAATATTTGATATTGGGTTAACGATTATTTTTTAAAATATTAATAAATTATTATTAGTAATATTAAAAAACTTTTGACATTAGTATATATCAATATAATTAAAAAATATAAAAGAATTTAATTTTAAACAAAAAAAATTAAATTTTTTTGCTTGTTCTTAAATTGAATTTTAAGTTAGTTAATGCTTTAAACTCTATGAATTTATCTTAAGAGATAAAAGTTTTGAATCATAGATAATTAAGAGGGTATTTATATCTCTTCAATCTTGTAAAGGACTATAAAGTCCTTTGGTTTTGGTGATATTAATAAGAAATAAATATATCTTATATATCATTACTAAGATATTAAGTATAATATGTCCATTAAGAGACCTTACCTATGAACATAAAAAAATAATTACATTAATATGAATGATTATTCTAGATAAATAGATATAACGGTTTGCCATATCTTTAATACTTTATTTTAAGGGATAATTTAAGATTAGATGTATAATATGAAAACTTAATAATGGTTGAATTTAGATATTTCGAGTTTAACATATTTACTAGATTCATATTGTTTTAAACATGATTAATTATCAAGCCTAATTGTTTTGGTTTGGTATAATTACTAGATCCTCGCCCGCTACTTTGAGTTTGGTTAAGTGCCAAGTTAAGTATTTTGAATCTGATATAGTTATTAAATTTTTTAGGTTAAATATGTTTACCAAACTTATATTACCTTATATTTGATTTATTATTATATTTAAATTTTTTAAATTTGATGTGTCTTCTGGATCCATTTTGTTTCTAAAATGATTTTTATTTATAATAAAAAATGTTGCCACATCAATATGCTGTGTTATGTTTCAATTAATTTATGCAAGCATTGAAAGCTGCTTGTTGGGCATGGCCAGGAGCTTGTTTGTTCTTCCTAGAAAATCCTTAATCCTTCCCTTTTCCTTCCCATAAAAAGAATAAAGATAAAATCCCATTATTTCCGAGATGGGCCATGGGATTATAACTGATGATATATTGTCACTTCTTCACATCTGAATTCTCATATCATTTTCAGAAAGCACCCCCTATTTAGAAAGTCCGTTCCATCCACACAATAGGAACACAGTAGACAGAGATCAACTAGAATTCCAAGGGGGCACAGGCTCATCCGAAATCAATATGAGCGTTAGGTGGCGACTTGTGATTGGCGGTTTGGCACCCCGCCAGCCAATGGCAAACAATATCCTAAAACTCCCTCTCCCTTGCAACTCAGATAATAAAACAGAGATCTCGAAGTATCAAAATAACACACGCCTTTCACGTTCTGTAGAGGATGTAAGTCTAGACCTGACCTCAGGGCGTCGCCCCTTTTAGAGTAGCAGTTTTTCATTTACTCACTGTACCCCACCAGACCCCACAGCACGAGGTGCCGTTCGTATTTGCGTACATGCCGTGCATTTCAATTTTTTTAAAAAAATATAAAAATAATACTTTTTTTTAAAAAAATTTAATTTTAATTTCATTACTTTAAAATATCTATAAATATAAAAAAAATAATTTTATATAAATTTTTTAAAATAATCATGAAACGGAAGTTACACCATAACCCAGATAAACTCTAAAATACCATTTGTATCTGCGGCCATGCTATACTTTTCACAAAAAAAATTTTAATTAATATTTTTTATTATTTTTAAATTACTTTGATTTAATAATATTTAAAATTAATAATTACAATAAAAAATATTATTTTAATAAATTACATAAAAAATATATTAAAAACAACCACTAACTCAAGAAATCCAATTCATTCGTGGCGTTTCATATCATAAATGACACCACCTGAGTTTGATGTCGTTGTTGCCGTGGTTGCTTGCTCGCACTGCTACTACTAATAATAAATTTCTGTATTGAATATTTAATTTAAACGATCTATATCTCTATCTCTTTATATCTCGGAAGACCTCCCCTTCTGCTTCCCCTTTTCTTTTCAAAGCCTATCCTCTCTCTCTCTCTCTCTCTCTACAACGAATTCTGTTCTCCTCTTCTCTTGTTATATTCAGCTGCCTTGCCTGGCACTACAATATTGCTGCGTGGTTCGGGCATTTTGGACGCGTTTGGCACTTTCAAATTATTTACTAGCTTGCGGTACAGAGAAAGAGTTGAGGAGAGTAGCGATGACAGCGTAGAATAAAAGATTAAGAGAAAGGAAAAAGGAGACATGTCGATGGCGGTGGTACAAAAAGAACCAGAGAAGGTGATGAAACTGAGAGGTGGATCAGTGCTGGGAAAGAAGACCATTCTTAAGAGCGACCATTTCCCTGGCTGTCAAAATAAGCGCTTAACCCCTCAAATCGACGGCGCTCCCAATTATCGTCAGGTTCTCTTTATCCACTTTCTTCTTACCACTAATCTCGCTTTCCCTTTCTATTTTGATTTAAACATTTGAAATTCCCCGATTCAGTTGCATATATCCTTCTCTTTTTTCATATAAGCACCCCCCCCCCCCCCCCCCCCCCCCCCCCCCCCCCCCCCCCCCCCGTTAACTGCTTGCTTGCTTGCTTATAGAATTAGAAAGTTAAGCACGGCCATATTTTAAGAGCCTTGTTTGTCTGCTGATCCCGTAAACCAAAAGGCATTGGTCACTGTATTTGATTGACTACACTTTCTTATATTAATGAATTTGTCATTAATAATTATTATCATCATCATGATTTTTGACTTATTTGTGGTTGTTTTGATAGGCGGAATCGTTACCTGTTCACGGTGTTGCGATTCCAACAATAGAAGGATGTCGTAATGTTATTAAGCACATAAGAGGCCGGAAAGATGGGAAGCAAGCACAAGTTTTATGGTTTAACCTTCGTGAAGAACCGGTAAAGCTATTTGCCAATATGCACCCGCACCCCCCTGTTTTTTTCTCCTTGTCGTTCTTTCTGCTGTGCTTAATTATTGCAGTGGGCTCTGATTATTGCTTATTTTTTTATTAACTAAAATGGATAATTAGTGCTGAAAATGCTAGCAGAAGCAACATAATGATTAAACTCATGTCAAACTTTATGTCAATAACTGTCGGATGTTTCTAGGCCTTTTCCCCTTATACTTAGGGTTCTTCTGAGTGTATAGGAATTTTTTAAAAAAATATTTTTTATATGAAAATATATTAAAATAATATTTTTTTTAAAAAAATATTTTTTAATAAACACATTAAAATAATCTAAAAATATATAAAAAAATAATTTTAAACAAAAATAATTTTTAAAAAATCATTCAACACATGTTGCACCGCAACCCCAAATTAATCCACATGTTACAGTTGTCACATTGTTTTTTCTTTTTTTTCTTTTCATTGAAACAGTTGGTGTACATTAACGGACGTCCCTTTGTCTTGCGTGATGTGGAGAGGCCTTTCTCCAATCTTGAATATACGGTATGCTACTTGTAAAGGATTTTTTTTTTTCAACTTGCTTTTACCTTAATCTGATATTTCTTTTCTTACCGTGCTTGTATCTCACTTGTATCTCATGTTTACCTTCTAAAATCTCCGTATTGTATTGTTGAATTTTTGTGCTCTCCTGTAGCTTTAAAACTAAAATGGTTTCCTTGGTGATGTAAATGCGAGGATTTTCTCAGTTAAAACAAATTCCCTCTCTAACATTCAGGATCGTTTGATTTAATTCAACGTGGTTTACAGAATCTCTCATTCATGTTCGATTTTCTGTGAATGAGGATGTTTAGTAAAGATAATATGTTCTCTCAAGCAGTTCATGGCGTTTGCATACTAACCTGTATGGGTGTAAATTCACAGGGTTGACAACAGCAGTCATGCAAACAAGTACTACTTTATATTTGTTATATAAACTTGATAGTGACCTTCTGTGCTCAAATAGGGAATAAACAGGTCCAGGGTTGAAGAAATGGAAGCTCGGTTGAAAGAGGATATTCTGATGGAAGCTGCAAGGTATTTACTGTGACTGAATGCTGTGTTATCATTGGTTTCTAATGATACTTCATTTTTACCTTTGGTGACTATTGGTCTGAACTATAATAACTATAGTTGCGTATTTCATTTACAGATATGGAAATAAGATACATGTTACCGATGAACTGCCAGATGGTCAGATGGTGGACCAATGGGAACCAGTCTCATGTGATTCTGTGAAGACACCAGTAGAGGCATAATCATGGAACTTATTCTGCTTGTGGAATAACTAAACACAATTAATCTACTAATTTTCTAACTTATTGTTGCAACTTGATTCCATTGTGAAGGTGTATGGGGATTTGCAAGTAGAAGGACATCTGTATGATTATGAACGAGTTCCTATAACTGATGAAAAATCACCAGAGGAGCAGGACTTTGATATCTTAGTGAGTTTCATATCTTGTTTAGAACCTACTGATCTTTTTTTTTTTAAAATAAACTATACTAATAGTTGTTTCGTTAGATTCCTTGTCAATTCAACTATCAATTATTTGTTTACAGAGGAATTTTGCTTTGCTTCTTATTTTTATCAAATGCACATGTAGATTACTTGTAACTTAGGCAACGTTTCTATGACCTTGTTGAATTCAAGTGCATAACTTGGAAATGAAAATTTCGAACTCAACCTTTTGTTGCCTTAATCTAAAGTGACTGTTAAGGACTGTTCAGTTGTTATTTGTATGTGGAAGGTTGTATTTTATGTCCGCAAACATATGAAAAACTTTGTTACCTTCTAATAAATGATAGTTTTTCTGAACTATAGTCATACAGGAGCAAAGATATCAGATACCCAACATGTTAGGTATGCTAAAAACGACTTCTGCATTTGGGATCACATGGTACAGTTGGCTGTTTGATTGAAATGGACATTGCAATTATTTCCTTGCCACCATATCTTTCAGAAAATAACAATCCATTTGGATATGCTCTACTGTCTTTCTCTTCCTCTTCTCTTTTTCCATATATTTACTAGTGGGGTATTTTGAGTTCCTTTGGGCCACTGCTTAGGATAGGCTGTGCTCGGTCATGCCAGCTCTTGACATGATATGGGCCTGTGTTGTTTATTTTTAGGAAGAGGCTCTACTCATGATTGTCCATGCGTGTTAAAATTTCAAAAAATATCCATGTGAAGACTTGAATCCATGACCAGTCCATACCCTAGTCCAAGTCTTAACTACTTGTGCTAGCCTACAATTTGTTGTCTCCTTGAACATTAGATTTTCTCTTGATGGCAATTCTACCTATCCTGAAGCCTTAAACTGAACCAGGATCTATCAGAAACTGGATTCCAATTTGGAAATGAACTGCTGTACCATAGCTCCATGCCTACTGACAAATTTATCTGGCATCCTCAACCTTGAATGAGTACGTGAAAGAAGATATCATAGTCAGAACAGTGGAATTTCAGAATACCTTGTGTCTTCAAAATATCAATTTTTGAAGACAAATGAGAGAATATTTTTTACAAACAATATGCAGCCAAATTCCTTTTTATGTTTAAATGCAATGATGCATGTTGTTGTTCCAACCATGAACCATGGAAATCCAACTCTGCAAAAAATTTGTTTCAGATGTTTGTTCAAGTATGATCAGTATTCAGTTTTTCTAAAAGACATTTGCCTGCTTTCTTTGTTTCAGGTCGATAGAATTTATCAGACAGACTTGAATACAGATATAATATTTAACTGTCAAATGGGGCGTGGAAGGACTACAACTGGGATGGTTATAGCAACTTTGGTATACCTCAATCGGATTGGAGACTCTGGTAACATGCTCTCTTTTTTCCACTTCTCTTGCAATCTATTGAATATCCCAGCTGTCAGCATTCTTTTCAAAATAATTTAATTTGTATCTTGCATGTTACCTCAGTTCTTGATCTTGGTTGTCTGGTTGAATTTCAGTGTTATAAGATGAGTTTTATATTGGTCATTCTCCATTTTTTTTCTAGCTGTTTTTGCTCCTTTTCATTGAATAGTTTTCACTGATTTTCCTTTTATTCCATGCACTTCCATGTCAGGGTGTTCAGTGTAGGGAGGATCAATCCATTGTTATATTTGTGTTTTGATTGTATTTTTGGGAAAAAGGCTGAAGGTTCCATAACTTCAGTTTTCCATTCATTAGTATAATATCAAATCAATTTAAAAAGTCAGCAAATTTCGATCCTTCTTTTACCAGGTTGATGTATGTAGGTGGAAAAACTTGTTCCAAGATATGTAAGTGTATATGGAGATGGAGAAACTTGTTCAAAGACATCAGCCAGAGCTCCCCATTCATAATCTGTTTCATCAAAACTTGTAAACCTGACCTAGTTTGGTTAATGCCTCTTGCATTTATGTGGAGGATTGGGACGTGCAGGAGCCTTTATAGCACAGATCCATTGCTGTTTATAACAGTTCCAAATCCCAAACTAACCACAGACTTGGACAATGCATATGCTCTCTCCATCCCATGGTATTGAAAATTGATATATTGTGGTTGATTCTCTATGCTAAAAATTAAAAATTCCCTCAACATGAATAATTTTAAATCTTTGATAACTTGAATTCTGAGTTCTTTTTTTAAAATAAGTTAAAAAAATTATGATTTGTCAATAAAGAGATATATAAAGGGATGAATGTACTTGATTATGAATATTTATCAAATGTTCCTCAAGAAAAAAAACTGAAAACATTCCTTGCTCCAATGCTGTTAAAATTATTCTAATGGCATACTAGAGAATGCTCTTCCTAGGTTCTACTATAAAGCAATGGCAAATTTGAGCCGTCATTTATTGAGGAGCAGATTTGAGGTGGATTTGGTATACGGTCACTAGAAATGGTGCATAAGGATACATGACCCCAAGTAGTTTGGGATTGAGGGCTTGGTTGCTGTTGTGTGTATAGAAGAGCAGATTGATTTGTCATTCATATGTCATCTCCCGCAAATTCTATCTTCATATTCTCCATATGAGATCTCCTTATACTTAATATGCTTCAAACTTGAAATCCTATTAGATGGAGCAAATTGACCTTATACTGCTGTAATTAATCATCTTTACCACAATATGAGAGAGTGTGGTTTTCAGTCCATCTCTTCACTTTCCACAGATGCATACAGTCATAGATGGGGATACTTTTTAAATTTTGTTCTTTAAAGAATATCATTTATGCTCTAATTTTAAAATCTACTGACTGTATGGGGATTTCTTAGGAAATGCCAAGAGCAGTGTGCTAACATAGAGAAGAAATTGATTAACAATCTAGGACGGTGGACTAGAACTTGAAATGATACAGGAAAAATGATGTTGCTTTAAAGTTATCCGCTATCTACTATTTAAAGTACTACCCAGTCTAAGATCAGGTTGGAATGTGGTATTCCTTGTCAATTTTCATCTTTGGTGTGAAATATGAGAGAACGGTCATGCACATGTTGATGAGAACCCAGTAAATAGGAGCCCTGGTTGGATAGATAAACAGATTGCTTCAAATGATTTGTTGATAAACTTTCCTTTTTAACATGAATTTCAATTATAATTTTGATAGTAATTGATTTTGTTGAAAGGAGTGTGGTTAAATGTTTTAACCATGATAGTTACTGATGTTGTCTTTGTCATCATGTCATGTGACAATAGGCATTCAGCGAACCAATTCAGTGGGGAGAATTTTTGACTTTGGTTTGAATGTCAATGAAAATTTGCCAAACTCAGAGGATGCTCTTCGCAGAGGAGAATATGCAGTCATAAGAAGTTTGATCCGGGTTTTGGAGGTAGTTAATAATAGCTCTAGCTCTAGTTGGTTTTTTACTTCTCTTTTGGTATTTAGTTATTTTGTTAGTGCTTTCATTGTCCTTGGAAGCACTTGACATTTTTTGAAATTTAATAATTAGTGACATGCATTAGGGTGGCGTTGAAGGGAAAAAACAAGTTGATAAAGTCATTGACAAGTGTGCCTCCATGCAGGTATGGGTCTATAATATATCCTGATCTGGTAAGGTATAGATTTGTAAGAAGAATGGGATTTTTGCATCTGTTTTTCATTATATTTCTCACCTAAATGATGTGTTTGAACTACAGAACTTGCGTGAAGCAATTGCCAATTATCGCAATAGTATTCTTCGTCAATCTGATGAGATGAAGCGAGAGGCATCACTTTCATTTTTTGTGGAATACTTGGAAAGATATTACTCCCTCATATGTTTTGCTGTGTATATACACTCTGAGAGGGATGCTCTCCGTTCTAGTTCTTTTGGTCATAGTAGTTTTGCAGACTGGATGCGAGCCCGGCCAGAACTTTACAGCATTATTCGTAGGTAAAGATATGTGGTGCTGGTTTTGGTTTATTTTATGGAAATATCAGACTTGTATTCTATGTTTCTAACATATCAAATTGAAAGAGTGAAGGTTGTGATTTGTATGCATGAGTACTGACAATTCTGTTGCCTTTCCAATTTGTTAAATTGTTGGGTGCTTCAATCCCTTCTCCATGATATGTTTTTTCTATATATGTAAGCTTAGGAAGTTTAATGTGCCTGAAAATTGTGTTCCAGTGATATTCTCCCCCATAAGCCTATTGTGAGATATCATTTTGCCTTGGTTGCTTATCTTGAACTATGTTTTTGTCATACCTTGGCACAACATCTTCTGTTATTTTTTGTGGACATTAAAGTGTTTGTCCCAATCACACATTTACAAGGCCACATATACAGAAAATGTTTATTTTCAGCATGCAGTATGGGCTATTATTTTTAAAAGACCTTGAATTAAGATACTCATGTCGGACACTTAACAACAAAAATGTATAACAATCAAAGTCATCCGGTGCTTGTATGGACAGTTATGAGACTGAACCCTTTGTTGAAGGATATCATTTTTCTTAGCTCTTCTTCAGGAAACTTGTTGACTTATTATATTTGTAACAGTATATAGATTATCTAAAAGCAAGCAAACTCAATCTGGTCAAACATATATTTCAACACCATTACTTTCGCACTTGCTTTACATTCCATGTCCAGGTTTTGGTATAGTTATGTTCCAATTAGACTGCAAACTTATATATCAATACATGTCTGCAGACCATAGATCATGTGGGACTTATTTTGCTTTAACCATCCTTGTTGCAGGTTGCTCAGGAGAAACCCAATGGGTGCTCTTGGATATGCGAGTCCTAAGCCATCTCCAATGAGGATGGCTGAATCTGCTGATGGCCGACCTCATGAAATGGGTGTAGTTGCAGCCTTGAGAAATGGGGAGGTTCTTGGAAGTCAGACTGTTTTAAAAAGTGACCACTGTCCTGGCTGTCAAAACCCTAGTTTAACAGAGAGAGTGGATGGTGCACCTAATTTCAGAGAAGTTCCTGGTTTTCCAGTTTATGGAGTAGCAAATCCTACAATTGATGGTATTCTTTCTGTCATTCAGAGAATTGGCAGCTCTAAAGGTGGTTGCCCAGTTTTTTGGCATAATATGAGAGAAGAACCTGTTATATACATAAATGGAGAGCCATTTGTGCTCCGTGAGGTTGAAAGACCATTTAAAAACATGCTGGAATACACGGTAAGGATTCTTTTACTTTCACATAGATTACCAACTCATCAGCCTCATTGAAGTGGAGGTGCATGTGGCAGATAGTAGACCTTTACTAGTTCTTTCATTAACCGAATAACTGCCTTCAGGATCATTAGCATCATAGTGTACAAATATAATTTATCTGAATAGAAAAACCATTCCAAGCATGTTTGAAAGAAGGAGAGGGTTGATCATGCAATGATGCTAGTTGACTACTTGACCCGTGATGAATTAACACTAATGACCTTGATAGTCTTTTCCTGGTATGAATGTCCTTCAATATCTTATTCATAGAAACCATATAACCATGTCATTTTTCATTGTCTGTTATTAGATCTCTTGTTAAAAAAGATTTTCAATGTAAATACTGGCTACTTAGCTCTCTTTTCTTGATGGATATAGCACACACATGTCAAAAGTTCATTCATTGAGGCAGACATAATCTTGCCTCACACTCATCTGGGAGGCTCCCCGATGGAATCCCATGAATTTTGTCAAGATGGAACATTAGTTGGAGTTCTGGACAATTGCTATACATTCCTTTTTATAATGGAGGAAAAGCTTTTACGAACTGTTAAAAATACATGACTTCTGTAGGGTTTCAAAATTAACTAAATTATGTTCATATTATGGGTGCATAAGATTCTGTGCCTGGCATATATTTTCTAGAATCGGGCTATATTCCATTTTGAGGCGGACCAACTTTTTTCTGTTTTTTGTTAACTTTGCTCATTTTTTTTTTCATGGTTCTCTTGACCCATGTTTAATAAAGTCGATATTATGATGACCACATTCAGGGAATTGGTCGTGAGAGAGTGGAGAGGATGGAAGCTCGACTGAAAGAAGATATCTTGCGAGAAGCTGAACGCTATGGAGGTGCTATAATGGTCATTCATGAAACAGATGATGGTCAAATCTTTGATGCCTGGGAGCATGTAAATTCTGATTCTATTAAGACCCCACTTGAGGTGTTTAAATGCTTAGACACTGATGGTTTTCCCATTAAGTATGCCCGTGTTCCAATCACTGATGGTAAAGCTCCTAAAAGTTCTGACTTTGACACTTTGGCGATGAATATTGCTTCTGCTTCCAAGGATACTGCTTTTGTTTTCAATTGCCAGGTTAAAATTTCTTTCTTGCACTGCTGTTGTTGGACATGTGAATGGATGTTCTTCATTAATTTCCATGGAACTGCTTCCTGTTGTTTTTTATATTTTTAAATTGTGCTAACTCTTTTTTTTGCTTTTGTCCTTTGCCTGAATGCCACTTTAATAAACACAGATGGGAAGGGGAAGGACTACAACTGGCACTGTGATTGCTTGCCTTCTGAAACTTAGAATAGATTATGGGAGACCAATTAGAGTCTTAGCTGATGATGTGAACCATGAAGAGGTGGAAAGTGGAAGCTCAAGCGGTGAAGAAACTGGAGGTGACACTGATGCAACCACCTCTGATGTTGGCAGTTTAAAAACTGACATGGAACAAGGTCGTGCTTTTGGCATTGATGATATCCTGCTGCTGTGGAAGATAACAAGATTATTTGATAATGGTATGGAATGCCGAGAGGCCTTAGATGCTATTATTGATAGATGTTCCGCTCTTCAGAACATACGCCAAGCTGTTCTGCAATACAGGAAGGTGGTCAATCAACAACATGTTGAGCCAAGAGTCAGGAGAGTGGCATTGAGCCGTGGTGCTGAATACTTGGAGAGGTACTTCTGTTTAATTGCCTTTGCAGCATATCTAGGAAGTGAAGCATTTGATGGGTTTTGTGGACAAGGAGAATCAAGGATGACATTTAAGAGCTGGTTGCATCAAAGACCTGAAGTCCAAGCAATAAAATGGAGCATTCGATTGAGGCCAGGCCGTTTTTTCACTGTCCCGGTATATTTTCTTATTCCTTTTCACTTGGAAACTCTAGGGCTTTTTGACTGCATTGTTTCTCTATGCTACGGATTTCCTCTTTATCATTATGGTAACCTTGGCATTTGTGTTTTTTTTTTTTAATTATTATTATTATCACAAGCAGGAGGGGTTGAGAACACCACAGGAATCTCAGCATGGAGATGCAGTAATGGAGGCCACTGTCAGGGTTCGCAATGGTTCGGTTTTGGGTAAAGGTTCTATACTCAAAATGTATTTCTTTCCTGGTCAGCGGACTTCTAGCCACATACAAATTCATGGAGCACCAAATGTTTACAAGGTATGCCCATATCTGGATTATATTGATGATGGACCCTTGGTGGAATATCCTTTTTGACACTCCTATTTTTATTTTTAAATATATTTTGTTTTATTTTGCATTTTCCTTTCACTAATTCAGATCACAGACACACAAACTCACACTCGTACACACTGACAGACAAGTTTCTGTGGAAAGTGTGAATACAAAGGGAGAGGTACTTACATTCTGATGGAAATTCCTGTTTTTAAACCCAATGTTTCTTATGCATCAGGTGGATGGCTACCCTGTGTATAGCATGGCAACTCCAACGATTGCTGGTGCCAAAGAGGTGCTGGCATATTTGAAGGCCAAGCCCAAGATAGGAGGATCTCTGGCTCAGAAAGTGATATTGACTGATCTCAGAGAAGAAGCAGCTGTTTACATAAATGGCACACCATTTGTCCCCAGGGAGCTAAATAAACCTGTTGACACGCTCAAGCATGTTGGAATAACTGGTCCAGTGGTCCGTCGTCGTTGAATTTCTTTTGCCGCAAAGAGCTATCTATTAAGCGAAGTATCTTACTAACTTCCTTTCTTTCAACTTTTATGCAGTTAGAACTCATGGAGGCTCGACTAAAAGAAGATATAGTATCTGAGATTAGACGGTCTGGTGGTCGATTGCTTTTACACCGTGAAGAATATGATCCAGCAACAAATCAGTCCTGTATCATAGGATATTGGGAGAACATCTCTGCAGATGATGTGAAGACACCTGCTGAAGTGTATGCTGGTCTTAAGGATGAGGGTTATGACATGACTTATAGGAGGATTCCATTAGCCAGTGAGACTGAGGCTCTAGCTTCTGATGTTGATGCAATACAGTATTGTAAAGACGAGTAAGTACCAAAATTCTCTGTTTCTTATTAACCACAATTTGTCATTTTAGTTATAAATGTGGTTGCAATGTTTCTATCAAGTATTTGATAACTGTAGTAAGTGGAACTTGGAAGATGGTTATTTTTTCTGGGGTTCAGACTGCTGTTTAAGTCTCTCTGGCAGCAGCAATCACATTTTTTTTGAAAAAAAATTCTCTCAAGCACCTGTTTTAATAACAAAAAAGAGTAGTACTGCCAGGTTACAATTTTTTTTTTGTCCATGGTGGATATCGCTTCATAATTGTGCCCTTTTGTTTCTCCAATTGTTCCAGTTATTTCTAGTCCAAAGGTTACTGAAAGCCTAAAGTAAAGCATATTACTTTGCAGACTTTGGAAATGGTAACTGATTTATTGATCTCTGGCAATAATGTTAGTTGTCCACCCCAATTTTGTCAAATATGAGACCATTCCTTGTTTCTGGACATTATGATAGTGATTGTGATGTATCTGGTTAGTTCTAAATGATGGTAAAGTCATACTGAAAGGAAGCAATCAGCTGTCAATTAGTAGCATATGTTACTTTACTGAGTAGTACGAAGAATTTAGATAAATTAGAACTTCAAGCAGTCTGCAGTTCTTGACAACTGTCTTTTTGAGTTAAACAGTAGTAACTTCCTTTTCCATAACTATTTGCAAATGCTTGGTGGGAAACACACTCTTAGCATTCCAACAGTTTATTTCCTTAAAACAGATTTTGATGTATGTAGCCCTTGACAAATAGGTTGGTCTGAGGTTTAGTTTAGTTGGGTGTTTATGGAAGCAGATGTCTATTATATTTAGTGTTAATTGGAGTTTTGACACTCGGGCTTTCCACAATTTATGTTCTGTACAAGGATTGCGGGCGTTATCTGAGAGATTTTTTTGGCATCATTCTAAATATAGCCTTTTTATAAAATTGTACTTGATTGCAGAGATATTTTATAAATCTAGCTAAATTTTGTTTGTAGCTGTGCTGGGAGCTACCTTTTTGTTTCACATACAGGGTTTGGAGGTGTTGGCTATGCAATGGCAATTATTTGTATTAAACTTGATGCAGAAGCAAAGTTGACATCAAAGATTTCACAAACAATGGTTAGTAGCAGACCTTCGTCTTCTTTGTCCGAAGCAAACTTACCTTCTGAATTGTCTGATGAAGAAGCACAGAGGATGGGAGATTACCGTGACATACTTAGTCTTACAAGAGTTCTCGTTCATGGTCCGAAGAGCAAAGCAGATGTTGACATTATAATTGAAAAGTATGTCCATTTTTATTTTAGTTCCTTCTTCATATGAAAGCAAAGGCAATAACTAAATGCATGATTAAATGATAGTCATGGAGGCATGATTCTATTAAAAAAAGGAAGATAGATTCTCCATAACTTTGAGAAAAGCAGAAGGTGACGATGTGTTACTGATTGGCTTGCTATCCTGTCAATTTGGAATGAAAAATCCTTACAGCTATGGGTCATTTTGTTGTGTGAAGTTATGTTTTGTTTTAGTTGTTTCCTACGTTTTCTGATTAGTTGGTCCCCTTTGCCATGATTAGATCTGTCGTGCTGAAACCTTCCTTCTTTTTCTCAAAAGGTGTGCAGGTGCAGGACATTTGCGTGACGATATTCATTATTACGTCAAGGAACTTTGGAAGTTTCCTGATAGTGACGATGAGCAACGTGCATGCCTCTTGGATATGGGCATTAAGGCTTTAAGGTTTGTTTATATGCCTTGGCAATTTAATCTTAGAACGTATGCTAAGTAGATTGTTGCAATCCTCCTTTTCCTTTGGTGGATCTGCCTGGTCCTTGTTGCTTTTCATTAATTCACATAGAAAGCCACAAGGTTTGCACTCGCATGATATTCCATTATGGTTTGGTAACTTGGACCAAGTTGGATTGACATTGCCTATGGGAAAGGCGTGGGTTCCCTCGAGAGAGATGGACTTTATTTTTATTTTTTTTATTATTACGATTATTATTATTATTATTATTATTATTATTATGAACACTGCAGTGGGTGGCTTCATGGCTCCTTTTAGCAATTCTATAGAGCGTATGGCATTTTATGACCAATTGTTTCTGCATTTTTTTCAGGAGGTACTTCAATCTGATCACATTCAGATCATACCTTTACTCCACGAAAGCAAGCAAAACGAAATTCACATCATGGATGGATTCAAGGCCTGAACTAAGAAATCTATGTAATAATCTCAGGATCGATAAATAATTCCAGGCATTTAAGATTCCCTGCAAATGTATTTTTGTACAGCTAGTCATGTGTAGTTTCTTTGCTAAATAGCCTTCTCTTACTCCTTGTTCCTCTCCGTTGCAAGCTTGCTGAGAAAAGTAAAAGAGCACACGAGTCTTAGAACTGATTCATGAACAAACAATACATAGGCGTGGGTCTTTGGCCTCTATATGACATATCTGTTCATGTTTGACCCCTGTCAGGTTTGGCTTTTTGAAATTTGATTTGAGAGGGGAAATGGGAGGTAAACAGGTTTAATATAGAAAATAATATAATAGAACTGTGCTTCGTTTTTATTTCTCAGTTCCATTGCTATTGTGTGCCTTGTGTAATGGATTGGATGATATAGTTATCTTTTTAATATAACTTAAGTCAATGAATGGATATCAAAAATTAATCGCAGCGCGAATAATTCGGTTAATTGCTTTTAAAAAAAATTGATTTTTTTATTTTTTATTTTAAATTAATAGTTTTTAGGGTTTTTAGATTATTTTAATGTATTAATATAAAAATAATTTTTAAATATAAGCAATTACAATTACAACATTGCTGAAAGCAAAGCCAAGATCTTTTAAAAATGGGTTCTTGATAGAAGAGTGCACGAGGACATGGATAATCTTTAAACACAACCTTACGCATTCCTTTCAAATGTGTGATTTACTGCTGTGAAATTTACTTCATGCATGCATTCTAAAAAAAAAGAGAGTGATTTCATGGGGGCGGGTCACTCGGCTCAAAACCTCGAGATATTTCTGTTCAAAGAACAAATTCGCAACATTTAAATGCGATGATTCTGGCCGTTATGGAAACGGTGACAACAATTATTCTGCACTATACATTACACTAAAACAATTGGGGTAAAGCTGTACAGTGAAACAGATCACATGAACCCCTCTCTCTCTCTCTCTCTCTCTCTCTGTTTCCTTCGATTCCCTTCTTCTTCTTTTTTTTTCCATCTGACTCGTCCTTTATTTATTTTATTTTTAAATTTCATCATTTAATTTAATGGTAGGTTAATATTGAGTTTTTTTTATTGTTTTTTAATTTTATTTATTAATATCTAATTAATTTTAAATTGATTTTTATAATTTAATTTAATTTATTTTTTATAAAATTATTACAGTTTCAAATAAATATCCTAATGTTTGTTTTGTATTTAATTTTATAAGTATATATTTCTATTATTATATAATTAAGTAAAAAATAATTAAAAAAAATAAAGTTATCAAATCCAATAAAATTCATGACTCGAATCACGAGTTTGATGAATGAAGCTGCGGCTTGATTTAAAATTGAGTTATTGGGATGAATTTATGCTAAACCATTCCTTATAATCTAAATATTTTTTTTATGTTCAAACTTTTTTTTTTATCTGACTAACGCAGGCCTATAAACTAGTAAAAAAATAAAACTAATTGATGTAGTGAATTTATTATACAGTGCACTATGGACAAAAATATTGTAAATTCCAGTCCCAAAAGCAATAGATTTATGTGAGAGATTTTAACTTGCGAGACTGTAGATCAATAATATTAGCAGTTGAGGGAGACTCCTCCAAGACAACCTCGTAGCCGTCACCCCAGCTCTCCATTCCTTGGGCCAGGAGTTGCCAGAAGAGCCCACCAGTAAATGGGCCTCCTCTTATGACACTATTGTATATATCGCTGTAGATTTTCACAAAATAAGTGTCCCTTTTCTGCAGGCTATTTCCAGGAAGCTTTGAAGACTTGCCAAACTCTCCTATAACGAGTGGTTTTCTAAGCACTGAACTGGAGTCTTGGACATGGGCTTGGATCCATCTATCCACGAACGAAGCTTGCTCGTCTTCGCTTGAGTTTTGCAACCTGCCATTGCATCAATCTAGTAAGACTCGAGAATAGTTATAATTCTTGATGAAGGAACAGTACTGAGTAAATGATAGAGAAGGCAATAATTACCATTGCTCAGGGTAGAGATGAATGGTGGCAAAATCTATGTGCGGGATTTGGTTGTTGGAGATAAAGTCAGTGCCAACAAGGTAGCTGCCAGGATTTGATTCCTTCTTCGAGTCACCGTAAAACCCTTCTAGCCCTATTTCAAGAAGATGGTAATTATCAATGGATTTAACGTGTGCTGCCATTTCATTGACCCAGTCCTGCAATAATCACCGTAACAGAGACTCTGCATCGTTATCCCCATCTAGTATATAGTCATACCGCACATGTAGAGCCCAAAATGGGAACAAATACAGATTAGCAATGGTGACATTAAGCAAAGAGTGTGAGCTTCCAAGCATTTCTATTGCTCCTTTCATTCCTAGTTTTTAATGATTACATTGTTGAATCATGAATTTCTTTCATCCTAAAAGAGACTGTCATTTGCTGGGATTGTTTTTTTCTCATTATAATTTGTTGGATCTTATTACTGTGATCATCTTGAGATTGGCAATGAAAGAAATTAGATATACCTGGATTAGCTTTCCAGAAGTGTCATTTGAACGGGGTTCGTTTATCAGTTCCCATGCAAAGATAGTGGGATCGTCTTTATATGCAACTCCTGTTATCGAGTTGATCCTCGTGAGCACTGCCTGCACATATACTGTTTTTTAGCGGCAAGAGAGATTGAAAGCTAGGGTCCAACAGTTGCTCAAACCAAGATAACCGTGACTCTGACACTGACACTATAAGCTAGCGATGGTTTTACCAAGTCAAAAGGCATTAATGGTTAACTTGTTTCAAGAATTTAATCACATTAATTCTATCCATTAATCATCTTCCACTGTCTTTAATTAGCTATCAGTAATTGAAAACATTATGCCCTCGCTTCAGAGACATTCATTTCCTTTAACAGAGATAAATATTAGACATGGAAGATGTTTTAACATCAAATTAAATGCCCTTTTGAAAGAAACGCTTTAGATGTGTATAAATTAATAATTCTAATAGTGATAATAATTGAGTAAATGAAACAACAAATTAAGAAGATTTGTCCATGGAAAAATGATGGCTAATGTAAAGGAGGGTATACTGATGAATGAGTTACCGTGACATGGTTCTGGTAGTATTCTTTGACAACAGAGTTTGTATAGAACTCGTCGTAATCACTTAACTGCTGATCACGTTCCCTTGCCCACTCAACATATTGTGATCTACCGCCATAATCTTTGAAGTTATTCACCAAGCTCAGTATCAGATAAATCCCATATTTCCTAGCTTCTGATACCACGAAGTCCAATCCCTGGGAAGAATAGTAAGAACATATATACTTATTCGGCATGCAACAGCTCGAGAAGAATTAATTGTAGGAAAATCAAGAAACGAAGAAAAGTATACCTTGAACATGTCCTCGTTGTAGATACCTGGAGAAATCTGGAGGGGCTTATCATTTCCACCATCGCTGAAAGCCCAAGTTCTAGCAATATTCATGCCATACTTGGAGGCTTGCTGGAATGCAGATGTGACTTTGCTCCTCGTAGATGGATCAGATGACATGTACATCATCCAAAATGCATTGAAACCATTTAAGTATAGAGGCTTATTGTTCACTACAAAATGGGTTCCATTTGTTCTAGCAAAAACACAGTGATGAGTTGGAGAAGATTGATCAGCCTGGCAACAATATTGTCCATGGTGGAAGATAACCAAAAGGGCCATTGAAAAGAAACTGTTCAACCACTTCATCTTGCTTAACACGAATAAACTGGCGTCTAATGTTCTGCACACTAAAGAAAAAGAAGGGGGGGAATGTGCGTGGGATGGGCTGCGGATTGGTAGGCTGATGGCGAAGGGTTTTTAAAGACACCATGGCAGCATGCCTGTCA
The DNA here is from genome assembly GCF_000495115.2 of Populus euphratica. NCBI lineage: Eukaryota > Viridiplantae > Streptophyta > Magnoliopsida > Malpighiales > Salicaceae > Populus > Populus euphratica. The sequence continues at coordinate 1,419,021 of NW_011499866.1, read as the reverse complement.
AGAAACTGAATGATTTATTTTATTTTATTTTATTTTCCACAAGGAAAACTGAAATTGGTATTCAAGGCATGCACGCGCGTAGCCCACAAAAGAAATTTAATACCATATACATGCCCTTAAGAAAAATATTCCTTTAATTAAGATACAATATTTTAAGTGCAAGGTTAAATGCTTTAATTATACCATATATAATGAAAATAAATATATCTTACGAAAAATATTTTCACAATGAATTGACTTTCTGAGGGAAAATAGAAGTTAGTTTCTGATTAATGAAAGAAATAACAATAAGAGATTAGTTTTCTAGATTGTACGGAAAAAGGGACCAACAAGTTTAATCATATGCTTTTTTGTAGTAGGAAGTTTATATTATTCATACTGTGATAATCCATATAATATAATATACTAATGTATCTCTAGTCTAACCTAATGGTAGTGTGCTTCTTGCAAATGCAAGAGGACACACTATTAATTAAATTTTTTTTTGATAAAATAACATTATTTTTTTATAAAATAAAATAAAATAGTATAGTTTATGTTTATCACGACTAAGAAAACACATTGTATGGGCGTGTATTTACCCTCTTCTAATGAATTTAAAAGTATAGCATAAGTTTAAAGTACCTTGAGATAATATTTGATACTCCACTAAAACATATTGATGATGAGATCTTGTACAAATATTCATTAATTTATAATTTGATTACATTAAATATTTATGAATCTTAATATGATGATTTGAAACCATTGCAAGTATGTTAGAACATACATGCTACCCATGTTTGTCAACATTTTATTCACAAATCTCACCGAGAATTATATGCATCTCATTTATCTAATATCTCTTATGAAGTTTGATGTGATTCCTACATATATTTGAAGTTTTATTGTGCTAACATGCTTGTACATATATCTATGCACTACTTGCATGAGGAGGGTAAAACAAGTTGAAAAATGTTTGTTATTTTTACGGGTATGGAAATATAACAAAATTTTCACTACATTTTAAATGTTTGTAATAAATTTAAAAAATCACTCTATTGGTTTTTCAAATAGTGACAGTGGTGGGAGCATATTCATGTGAATTGTCCCCAACTTTAGTTAATAATAGAAGTCAATGAAGAAATGACAATCTCTAATGAGCAACTTGTCAACACATGTTTTCATTAGAATCTCATTGATAATTATTCAACTTAAATTAATACAATTTAATTATTAATAATTTTACAAAAATCAATTTTCCCAATATTTTTAACTTAATAATAAAATTGATAAAATATAATTGATGTCCATTATTTCTTTAATTATAACTTATCTGAGTTTCAAAATTAAACTTAATTTTATTAAATAACAAATAAAAATTAATTTCCTCAAAATCCCAAATAAACTTGAACATATAAATCACGCATTAATATATTAATATTATCTAGGGAAAAATTGTAAAACATTTAAATATACAAGAAAACAAAAAAAAAATACTACAAACAAGTTTTAATAAATTAACTTCAAATATAAATGAATTACACAAAAAATGGGTGAGTTTACTAACTTGGTGGTGTGAAGCTTGATAAAAAAACTAAAACCAAGAGATGAAAACTGATGCTATTAAAAAATGTTGGTTGACTCTAGTAGGTTTGGTGACTGGATTTGCAAGAGCGATTTCAAAATTTAAAGAGATTTAAAGAGGGGGTTGCTAGTATATTTTTTAGCAAATGAAGAAGAAGAAATGAGGAGAGAATTGTTAGGTTTTAATTCATTTAAAATCACCAATAAAAGTTTCATCGATATTAGTGATGTGTAAAATTCTCGATGGAATTTTAATTGATTTTCTTATATTTTTCTATCATGTTGTTATTTCCATCATAAATTATCAACAAAAAATATTTTATCGTTATTTCTATTAGAAATTACCAACAAATTATTCTTCATCACTGTTTTTGCTTCAATCTTGTAAAAACATGTCAAGTCATCATACCATACCTCAATCAGGTTTCTTAATAGGAAAACTTGTAATGCAAGCAATATGTGTAGCTGATTCAAAACATCATAAGTAATTATAAATTTTTAGAATTAATACATGTTGAAATGTCATATTTATTTATAGAGCTTTTAATGCATGTATTTTATTAATATTAAATTTACTTCTTGTTACAAAAGGATTGAGAGGTCGCCTCTATACTTCGGGATCTTGATGAAGCAAACCAAGGATATTATTATACATCTTGTTGGCTCACTATTTACTACACTGCACTTGCATACTTTGATGAGACATTGAGTCTTCATGATGTCGTGATCAAGAATGAGGTCTCTTAAATAAAAATCAGTCATGTTATTAATGAACCCGACACATCTAGTAGATGATGTAGACACAGATAAATAAACTTAGACACAGATAAATAAACTTACTTATATATTATCAATATTTAATGTTGTGTTGTTTGTTAATTATGAGTTTATACTGTGTAACTTTGTTAATTATGAATTTGAGAGATGTGTTTTAATATATTTATAATATTTTTTTTTTGTAATTTTTTGGGATAGTCAAGTTTAAATTCAAATATTTTTTTTTCAAATTTAATTTGGAGTACTAAAATTGAAAATCAAAATATTATAGGTAAAAGAAGTGAAAATTGATGTGTTGATTTATTAACTTGAATATTGTTGAGTTTAGTTTGATGATTTTAGTTTTAACTTGAATAATATTGAGTTTTTGTATTTACACATAAAAGAAGTGAAAATTGATGTGTTGCTTTGTTAATAAACCCAATAACTATTAAACCAATCTCATAAATCAAGTAAATTGCAAGAAAATTTAAAAAGGGATAAAATTGTAGTTATTATGCAATTCACCCTTAACCCAACATATTTTTTTATTATACTATGCTTGATAAAAATTTATTTACATGAAATGTCATCAGGACAAAATTTATAGTTATTATGCAATTCATCAAATTTTAAAAGAAATTCTATTATAAGCTACTTTAAAACCAGAAAAATTATAAGAAAAAAATTCACAAAATGTAGTTTTTATGCAATTCACCTTATATGTAAGAAAAATAAAATAGGCTATAAAAATATAATTATTATGTATCTCATCATAAATCCAAAAGAAATTTTGATGTTAAGTTGCTTGAAATAGTAGTCTTTAAATCTAAAATTTACATTTTAAGCCTAAAGATTTAAAGTTTGAATTTAACGTTTGAGGTTAAGGATTTGTTATGATTAGGGTTAGGGTATTGAGTGTGAATTATTATTTAATGCATAAATTTGGGTTAGTATTTAGAATTTTGATTAGTATTAGTTTTTAATAGTTAAGTATCTTATATGTTTGAAGATTGGATTATGGTTAACAATTGTTTAGGGGTTAGCTTAGATTTAGGCTTTTCTTTGTTTTCATTAATGAGTTAGTGGTTAATAAGGTTTAGATCTTAGTTAGAGTTGTGGATTAGATGGAGTTTGATAAAATAATTTAGATATAGTTTAGGTTTTCAATTTAAAATTAATTTGTGGTTTGGTAGATGTCATGGTTTGGTAGATATCGGGTTGTTTTTATGTTAATTAAATATATTTATCCTTGATTAAAATTGACTCTGCAAATTTAGATATTTTAAATAATTTAGGTATAGTTTAGGTTTAGGCCTTAGTTAGAGTAGTGGGTTAGATAAAGTTTGATAAATAATTTAGGTATAGTTTAGGTTTTCAATTTAAAATTAATTTGTGGTTTGGTAAATGTCATGGTTTTCAAATATGATATCAACTATATATTTTTTTCTTGTTTTATTTTATAAAAAAAAAATTGTGCTAATAATTAAAAACACCCGATTATGAGACTGCAATTATCTTTTTTTTTTTTAAAAAAAAAGGAAGCCTTGCATATAATATATTTATATAATTCGAGTTATTGAAGAGATTTTCTCTCTCTTTGAATTTGCTAGAATTTTGTAAATAGCAAAAACCCAATGAGGAGTGACACGAAGACATAAAGACTGAGGCTTTATCTCTAATACGGAAATCTAGTTTAGGTTGAAACCCTTAACCATTGAAAAAAACTAAAAAAAAAAAGTGGTTTCAATAGAGTGGACATCTCTCTTTATTAATCACTTTCAATTTAGTAATGAAATCTTAATTATATAATTAAGCATTTAATTTGAAGTTGACCAGTTGTAAATATGATGCGGAAATTATTTTTTTCACTTTTAACCAATTATTTAATTTTACAAGGTACGTAGCTTTAGGATTAGTGTCAAGCATTTCTTTATTTAATTCTTTTGGATGCAATGTAAAGGTCTTATTTTCTTATATTTGGTGTCAGTATATAACACTAATATATCTTATATCTGAATCCAATTTACTTGGATTTTTTTATCTGAATTTAATTGTCTTGGATTCATCATCTAAACCCAATTCTTTAAAGTTTAGCATCATAACCCAATTCTCTTAAATTTAGTATTAAAATTCAAAGATAATAAATCATGCATCTGGATCCAAAACTAATAGCTTATAGATTTCTAAATATTATTATTTGTATTATAAATATTGTTATTTTTAATATAATTAAAAGTATTAATATCAAAAATATTATTATTCGTATTATAAAAATTATTATTTCTATTATAATTAAAAGTATCAATAGAAAAAATAGTATTATTTGTATTATAAATATTATTATGTTTATTATTATTAATAGTATTAATGTTAAAAATATTATTATTTGTATTATAATTAATATTATTAATAAAATAATTAAAAAATTAAAAAAAAATTATCATCATCATCATCATCATTAATAAATTTAAAAAATATTATTATTACTATTGAAGAAAAACAATTATTTTTTTAAAAGATAAAAAAAATATAAGAATTTGGGCAAACAAGTTAACTATTATTATTAATATTATTAATATTATTAAAATTAAAATAAATATTGTTACTATAAAAAAAACATAAATTTGATTTTAAAGGTAAAATCAATTATTATTGTTATTATTAACTTGAATCAGACATCCACTTCCAGACCTAAGAAAAATAGGGTTGGAAATGCAAATGAGGTTCTAGCCTAGCGGTGGGAGGGGCTTGTCCTCTTCCTCTGCACCTGGGTTCGAACCTCACCATGCACGCCTGTCACCCCCGCGGTGCCTTACCTGCTCACTGGGCTTGCAGGATGTTCAGTGGGCCGTGGGGATTAGTCGTGGTGCGCGTAAGCTGGCCCGGACACCTCACGTAAATCAAAAAAAAAAAAAAAATAGGGTTGGAAAGGGACATTTAACCCAAATTACTAGAGCATCATGTATGGTAGAAATGCAAACCTAAATCACTTGGGTCATGCAGCTCACCTGATCCAAGGCTTTAGAGTCCAGCGTTTGGACCCATAGGTAATGCATCCATGTTCGGATCAAGATTAATGAATACGTGTTAGGACTCAATTCTCTTGGATCTTGAGTCGGATCCATTAGTAATGGGTCACACGCCAAGACACAATTCTCTTGGGTGCAACATCGGGATCCAATTCTCTCGGGTCCGGTGTTAGGACCTCAGGCTAATATGTCTTGTGTCTGGATTCAATTCATTTAGGTCTATTATCCGGATCCAATTGTCTTGCGTTCATCATTTGAATCCAATCCTCTAACGTCTAGTCTCATGACCCAATTCTGTAGGGTCTGATTTGATGACCCAATTCTCTTGGGTCTAGTATTAGGACCCAAAGATAAGAGATCATGCAATTGGACGCAAGATTAAGGGACATATGTTTCTAAATATTATTATTTTTATTATAAATATTGTTATTTTTATTATAATTAAAAATATTAATATTAAAAATATTATTATTTGTGTTATAAATATTATTAGTTCTATTATAATTAAAAGTATTGATATTAAAAATATTATTATTTGTGTTATAAATATTATTAGTTCTATTATAATTAAAAGTATTGATATTAAAAATATTATTATTTGTGTTATAAATATTATTATGTTTATTATAACTAATAGTATTAATATTAAACATATTATTATTTATATTATAAATATTATTATTTGTATTAAAATTAATATTATTAATAAAATTTAAAAAATAAAAATTATTATTATTATTATTATCATTAATAAATTTTAAAAATACTATTATTACCATTGAAGAAAAACTATCATTTAAAAAAATAAAAAATATATAAGAATTTGGACAAATAAATTAAATATTATTATTAATACTATAAAAATTATTGTTGGGTAGCCATACTGGACGCTCTTGAATTCAGCATTGCGGTTAAATCTAACACTTTTAAATTTTAAATTTTTTTTGATATTTTTTATAAATATAAAAGGTTGGATCATGTATAGTGTGGACAAATAGGAGATACCAAAAAGATACATGAACATTACAAGTATTCAGCATCGTGGGAAAAAAAAAAAAAAAACACTCCCATGAACTCATCTTTCCATCTAACAAGAAACCAAGAAAAATACACTCACAATAAAGAAAAATGATCTATAAAATAACCAAGCAAAAAAGATGCAATAAATATGGAGAGAAGAAGAAAGGAGAAGTTAACTTGCCTAAAACTAAATGTAATCTAAGCTTGAATTGAAGAATAGGGGAAGGAAGGGATTGAAGATTTTTTCATGTGCCTAAGCTTTTCACTTTTGCGTTTGTGTCGGGTTGTTGTTATGTTAATAAAAAATATTTATCCTTAATTAAAAATAACTCTACAATTAAAAAATAAATAGTTAAATAGTTAAGTCTCATATGTTTTATATAATTTTTACTTAATTATTCAAATCTTGGATTAACATGCTAAGTTAATCAAGTTTGACTGAACTAGATTTTTAGTGGGTTTTTATATGATTCTTGTGAAGAAATTAAAGGAAAATAAAATTGAAAAAAATAATTTTTAAAATTTTTTAAAATAATAAAAAATATTTTATATAAAGTATTATTTATTTAATAATGTAATATGAATAGTTAAATTTATTTTTTTAAAACCACAATTATAAAAACTATCGCAGTATAAAATACATCAATGTTAACTGTTCTTATATATATATATATATATATAGCAGCATCCAACCAAAACATCCTTGGTCATAGCCCAGGTAATTGGCAAGACAATTCTAACTCCTCTCTAAGCCATCTTTTGACCATAAGATCATTTTGAAGCTTACAAGTGCTTTTAAGAAAGACGTAGTTTTGGCTCGTGAGATTAGTCGTGGTGCGCATAAGCTGGCCCGAACACCCACGTTAATCTAAAAAAAAAAAACAGAAAAACGTAGTTTTTCTAATCTAGTTTTTTTGACTGAGTGCTTTTAAAGCACCTATTTAGAATTACTTGAGTGCATTTAATAAATTTTATTTTTTTGTTTAGTTGTGTTAAAACAAATAAAATATTAAATAAGGGTTATATTATATGATAATGCTTTTAAGTTCCTACAATAAATTATAAATAAGAAAATAACGTGCTTAATAAATTTGAAGCAATAAATGATTCCTAACAAGTGTCCCCGTAATCAACAATAGCTTTTTAAGAAAGACGCTTTATTTGAGCGTAGTTTTTTAATCTAGCTTTTTGACTAACTGGGTGCTTTCAAGGCACCTATTAAGAATTATTTGAGTGCATTTAATAAATTTTATTTATTTTTTATTTGTGTTAAGACAGATAAAATATTTAATAAACATATTGAATAAGGGTTAGATTATATGATAATGCTTTTAAGTTTTAACAATAAATTATGAGTATAAAAAATTAAAATTATAAAAAATTATTTAATATTATTATTAAATTCAGCCCAACAAATTAACCTTGAAATCTTTCCATTTAACTCATTAATTAACTTGTATTTAAAATTAAATTGGGTGAGACTTACTCTAACATGATTTAATCGACTTAATAAGTTCAAATATAACTTAAAAATTAATAAAAAAATATGATTTGATTTTAAAAAATAATTTAAGATGATTTTTTATATTAAAATAACAATATATTAGATTCACCCGAGTTTCACGACTTAATCTGAGTGATGAATTTAACTGGTTATAAATTGTTTTAAAAAACTATTTTTACTTAATTATACCCTAATAAAATAGATACTTATAAAATTGATCACTGTTCAAAATAATTTGTGATATTTATTTGATATTGGAATAATTTTATTGAAAATAAATTAAAATTTTTTTAAAAAAATTAAAATTAAATAAATATTAAATATTAAAAAAATACATAACTATTTTTCACATAATTACACCTTAATAATTTGAGAAGGTGTTGCCCGCCCCTTGATGTCTCTGTGGGAGAGTAGACTTTTCTTTCCCTTTTCTTCTAAAAAGAAAATAGGGATTGGACCGCACCGCACCGCACCGCTCACTCACCACATTCATTTCCGTAAGCAAGATTCCAATACAGAAGTAAAAGAGGAATTAAATATATAGAACCGAAGAGAGTTCGTTACTATTAATTCCTCTAATAGCATCTATCGGCAGAGCATGATAAGAAAAAAAAGACATTGTAAAAGATCTTGGGGCTACAATTACACTTTGTAAAATAAATCAATTTGCCATTCATTCATTCATTTATTTTTACTTGCATAATATTCATTTAAATGAATGATTGGAAAAAAAAAAAGAAGAAGAAGAAAAAAACTATGTAATCGTATTTCATCCCAACTAGTTTACAAGGTCATGACATATAATTTGAATAAAAAAAATTAAGCATAAAAAAACTAATTATAAAAAATTATTTAATATTATTATTAAATTCAGTCCAATAAGTTAACTTTAAAATTTTTTCATTTAACTCGTTACTTAATTCACTCGAGTATAAAATTAAATTGGGGAGGGCTTGTTTTAACATGAACTAATCAAATTGACAAGTTCAAATACAACCTAAAAAATTAGTAAAATAATATAGTTTGATTTTAAAAAATAATTTAAAATAATTTTTTATATTAATATCACAATATATTAAATTTACCTAGGTTTCACAACTTAATCCGAGTGATAAACTCAATTGGTTATAAATTATTTTAAAAAACTATTTTTTATTTAATTATATCTTAATAAAATAAATACTTATAAAATTGATCATGAATCAAAATAATTTATAATATTTATTTGAAATTATGATAACCTTATTAAAAATAAATTAAAAAGTTTTTTAAAAAAATTAAAATTAAACAAATATAAATAATAATAAAAAATATGACCATTTTTCACTTAATTACACCTTAATAAATTTTAGAACGTGTTGCCCACCCATTGATGTCTACGCGGGAGAGTAGACTTTTCTTTCGTTTTCTTTTCTAAAAAGAAAAATAGATATTGGACCGCACCGCTCCGCTCGCTCACAACATTCATTTCCCTAAGCAAGATTCCACTACAGAAGTAAAAGAGGAATTAAATATATAGAACCGAAGAGAGTTCATGACTATTAGATGACTATTAAAAAAATTAAACCACAATAAATAATAATATTGCTCAATTAATAATTAATCAAGTATTATTAAATAATAAAATTAAAAACACACACAATTGTAGTGGGTAAAAATAATAAAAAAACAAAAAATATCTAGTCTCTCAAATTTGAAAAACCTAGAGTCCCTCGACCTCTAGAAAAAAGCTTATGCGTGCACTCTTGGAGCAATTCATGTGTCTAATTTTATTTTTTAACAAAAGTTTCTCGAGAGCCTCTTAATGCTTTGAAAAAACTAACAGTTAACACGTGTTTACAATGCTTAAATTATAATGAACTCTGGTTGCTGGAAAATTAGGTTGGTTTAAACCAAAAAAAGTTTATTTTCAATAATATTTCAACTAGAAAAACCAAATAAACATCTAAGTACCTTTTAAAACATTTTTATAACCTCTAATAAGCCGAAAAATAAGCTTAGAAAACCATTTTATTTTCTATTTTTTCTTATCCTAGTTCCCTATCCTTGAATCTTGTCATTAAATATGCTTTAATTAATCATTAATTCGGACCTATAATAATGAAATAATTTTTTTTTAAATCATTATATAATACACAATTATTTGTTTCTTAATTGAACAACGACATGAAAAAACAATACCTTCTCCATGATTTCTACAGTATTATTTAATGATTAGTTTATTAATTTATCTGATTGTTATGCAATGGAGGGGACTATCAATGGTCACGCAAGGCCCAACAAGCCTTCAGATGAACTGAAAAAATAAAGAAGAAAATTTAAGATAAAATTAACATTACTCGTTTATGTAGGAATCTTGCAAATTACGGTAGACATGATTAAAATATATTAAAATAATATTTTTTTTAATTTTTTAAAAATTATTTTTGATATAATTAATATCAAAATAATCTAAAAATATTTAAAAAATATTAATTTAAAATAAAAAAATTTAAATTTTTTAAAAATATTTTTAAAATACAAAAATAAATAATACTTTAAACTCCACTATAAAAGTTTCTCTAACTAGGATTTGGTCAAGAATATATCCTTGTTATATGTCCTCCTTTCACAATATTATTATGTCAATATTAATCCATGCACCATTCTAGAAAATTAAGAATATTCAACTGTTATTATTTTTATATTTTAGTTTAACTAGCCAGATTTTTAATTTATTTTTTAATAGTTAGAAGTTAGAGTTCTCTTAAGATTACTGAATATTTATATAATTATTAATTTTAAAATTTATAAAATTAATTGTAGTATTTATAATTTGATCTGGATATTCTTATTAATAATAATATAATAAAAATGTTTGGATCAAATATTATAGTTCAAATTAAAGGTTATTGTTGAGGTAAGCATTTTGGTCCTCAAATAAGCTGTTTTTGACTGTCGTGGGCACTTTTAATCAAATCCATCCAGCCCGTGAAATCAAAGGGGCGTCAATGGCTAAAGAGATATTACATGTGGAGAGCCCTCGAGCACATACCAAGTGATTGATTGGTCGAGCTAGTGTTGTGGCTTGTAACTCGTGGAAGTGTATTTTATAAATGTTTTTTAAAGTATTTTTTATTTATAAATATATAAAAAAATAATATTTTTTATTTTTAAAATTTATTTTTATCATCATTATATTAAAATGATTTGAAAATAATAATAAAATTTTAATTTTTTTAAAATATAAAAACAAACTCGTTCTAAATCTATTAATAACAGGTTGCAATTGGAAAGAACTGTGGAAGAATGAGCAAGTAGTGAAGCGGTTAATTGATAAGCAATCCAAATGCATAAAATTTGTGGCTGAATAGTACAAGAGGAGGAAAGTTATAAAACTGAAATTTCAAAGAATTAAAAGTTTTCTTCTTTCTCGCAGATGATGGGATGTTGAACTTTCTCGCAGATGATGGGATGTTGTTACGTACAATAAGAGGAAGAACTTATTAATTACTAGAATCGTGTCATGATATCCTTAATTAGACGGTCAAATTTGAGTTAAAAATAGGAGTGTTAAAAAAACCTGATATATCTGTAATATTTGTATATTTTGCCCAACCTAACCCATAAAAGTCAAATAATATAAATATAATAAATGATAATATATCAAAAAATTTAAAAAATTGATATCACAGGTCATATAATAGGTTAAATTTTTTAAAACTCGATAAGCCTAGTTTAACTTATATCCTATGATAACAAACTTAATTTATTATTATATGTTTTTTTTTTCAATTGATTCTTTCATTTTAGTTAATTAACTTGATTAATATATTAAGTCTAAATTATTTGTCACAACTTATTATAATATGTTCTTTAGAATAATTTATTAAACCTAAATCTTACTTTTAATTAAGTTTAACTCATGAAATTAGCAATATAAATCCAACACATTGATATTTATATTTATAATATCCATAATTTTTTTTGCTATAATAGATATATTCAACTTACTTAAGACTGAAAAAAATAAATTGTTCATGTTTATAAATTTTTAAAATATTAAAAGTTAATTTGGATATAATTATGAATTCAAATCTAACTAACTATATCTATAAATATTTTCAATTAAAAATTTATTTTGCTTTTATTTTTAGATGAAACTGCTTCAACCAAGTGATAAAGTAATAATTAAATTTTATTTTAGGAGTATTTTCATCATGATTTTTAAAACTATATATTTAATCTTCATGTTTTTAAATCTATTTATAAGTCAATTATTTTTGTACCCTTTATATTATTTTTGAATTTTTCTTTTTAAGAAATAGAAGGGAGAAAGGTAAATGAAATATAAATATTGAGGAGAAAAGAAGATATGTTTTTAGAGTAAAATATTATTAAATCAATCATGGTTAATATTAAGCAAAAGAATATTTATTATTTTTTATATGAAATAATTAATTTATTATGATAAATTATAAAAAATAAATTAAACATGTTTAAAAGTGTGATTGTGGTTAATTTTTAAAGTGTTTTTTATTCTAAAATATATTAAAACAATATTTTTTATTTTTTAAAAATTAATTTTAATACATTAAAATAACTTGACAATATAAAAAATATATTAATTTAAAACAAAATAAAACATAAAAAAAATTTAAATGTCAAAATATAATAAACTCGTGGTACCAAAGTGAAAGACGGAAAAGAAATTAAAAGCATTTTAAACGTCGTCGTTTTATCCCGAGTTCTACCCCGACGGTAGCGGCAAATATAATTCCCGCGCATCGCAACTTGTTCCAAGTTTTCAAAAAGAAACCGGGGCTATTCATCCAAACAGCTTCACTTTTCCAACAATCACAAATCTCTCCCTCTCTGCGTATCCTCCATCGCTGGCATCTGAGCTGCGATTCTACTGAAGGTAATCGGGCTATGCTTATTACAATCAATGAACGCTAATTTGTGTTTTGTTTTTTTGTCCGTAGATGATCCGATCTTGTTTTAGCTTCACGACGTTCGAGATCAATCGTAGATCTAAGTATTCTCCTCTCTCGATCAGAACAATACATAGATAAAAACTTGTTTGTTATCATAAATTGCTGATATTACTTCCAAGTTCTGAATAATTTAGGGTTTTGTTTACCATTTCTGCTTCAAGGAATTGACTCGCATTTTAAATATCTCCTCCTTTAATTATCTACTGATCAGAAGAGACATAACCGCAAGTTTTCGGATAATTATACCAATTACTGTGAATATAGCTGCGTTTAGCTTGAATTAGAAATGTTGACTTTTGTTTAGAGGATTTTTGTGAATCAAGGACTCGTTGGAAGATGCTATACCTCCTCTGGTATTGGTAATTTGATGCTTGTAAGTTTTATTGAAATAAAGGACACTTTAATTTCTGTAATTATTTAATCCTGGTTGATTTTTTTCTTCATCTTCTTCTTGTTTTTTTTTATGGTAAGACTTGTAAAATGCATATGCCATCGTTCTTTCTGCCTGGATCATGTTTAAATAGTGTTTAGTTGTTGATCTTATCGGCTTCATGTGATTGATTTCAAGATTGATGATCCTTGTGTTCCTTTTTCTTTCTACCCGTTGTGAACTTCTGTTGAAATCCGGAACTTCACCCCTGCTATTTGCTGCAGGAAGCAAATTATTTAAAGGTGTCATCAACAAGTAGCAAATATTCTTCCAATTTTGCTCATGAACAGATACTGACATTTTCTATGACCTCCAATTTTTGTAACGTATCCAATCCTTTTATTTTTCCTGTTTATGAGATCTTTTGTAATTCTTTCAATTTAACTATTAATTGAGAACTGAGGCAATGTCATGATTTTCTTGCTTTCTGCAGCTTTGACTAGCAACAACTGAGATGGAAGGTGAAGCAAGGAAGCGTTTGAGGCATGCTGTATGACTGTTTACCCTTCATTTTCCCTCAATTTTAATGGACAATTTGTATTTTTTTTCGTAGCAGTGTATGATTGTTATATTATTCAAAAGGAGGTGAACGAACAAGAGGTCATAGATGGAACAACTCTAGAGATTGTAGAGAAGGACGAAACTGAGACAAACATTGTGGGATCTGAAGAGATGGAACTTAAAATTGCTCACATTTTTGGAAAGATCGAACACTTCACCCAGATGGTAGTTCGAGTTCAATGCTCTTTTTTTCGTCTTCTTATTTTAAGAATATTTTGTATGAAATGGCGTCCATGAAATCCTACATGTAAAATATCTCCCATTTTTTGCTCGTCTTTGGAAGAAACCATGAACCAAGAGGAGGTGGCAAATTATATACGTTGGAAATGTCCTTTTCATTGACTTTATAAGGCTAGGAACTTTTTCTGCTTGCTAACATGATATACTTGTGATGTTAATTCATGTTGGTAAATAAGAGACACGTTAATAGGAAATTATAGAAGGATGAAACTGAGGCGAATATTGTGGGATCTGCAGAGATGGAACTTAAAATTGCTCACATTTTTGAAAAGATCGAACACTTCTCCCAAATGGTAGTTAGAGTTCAATTCTCTTTTTTTCGTCTTCTTATTTTAAGAATATTTTGTATGAAGTGTTATCCATGAAATCCTGCATGTAAAATATTGATGTGCATGCTGGTACGAAAACAAACACTTCTTCAAAACTAGGTACGTCCATGGAGGCATCAGATTATATGTTATTGAAGGAATGATACAAATACTCAACTCAACCTTAGTACAATTCCAAAACTCAGTATTTCACTCTTATACTTGATACTTCTCTCAAATCTGCTCCTTTTTAATTTCACAGTTGCACTGTCTTCCTCTGCTCTCTTACGCTGTCTTTGTTTTTATTTATAGAAGAAATGAAAGCCTCGGTAGCAATCAACAAATTCCAAACAACTACTAACTATCATAATAAATATTACAGCTGACTTTAGTGTATCTGTTATAAGTGATGTTATGATGTTACATAAATGTTTTGAAAAAACCATGAACGGTGAATTTTCATTGACATTATAAGGCTAGGAACGTTTTCTGCTTGCTAACATGATGTACTTGTGATGTTAATTCCTCTAGGTAAATAAGAGATACGTTAATAGGAAATTAGAGAAGGACGAAACTGAGACGAACATTGTGGGATCTGCAGAGATGGAACTTAAAATTGCTCACATTTTTGACAAGATCGAACACTTCACCCAAATGGTAGTTAGAGTTCAATTCTTTTATTTTTTTGTCTTCTTATTTTAAGAATATTTTATATGAAGTGTGTCATCCACGAAATCCTGCATGTAAAATATCTCCCATTTTTTGCTCGTCTTTTGAAAAAACCATGAACTAAGAGGAGGTGACAAATTATATATGTTGGAAGTGTAATTTTCATTGACATTATAAGGCTAGGAAGATTTTCTGCTTGCTAACATGATATACGTGTGATGTTAAGTTGCAGGAATCAGGAAAAACAATGTTCAAGGAAATGAAGAATGAATTTGAAGAACGCTTGATTATGTGAGTTCTAAATCATATTAAATGCAATTTATACTGTTGCAGCCATGGTTATTCTATGTTCTCTAAATTTTATGGTGTGACCGAAGGATACACGAGGAAGAGATGGAGAAGTGGCAGGAGGAAATCGAAGAACTGCGGTTGCTTGACGCCTATCAAATGAAGAAGCAAGTGGTGTTCTTCATAATACTAGACATGTACTCCAAAATCCTCACATTGACTCTTGAAGATAATTCTGAAAAAGAGCCCACGTAATTTAAATATACCAGTTGAAATGCATTTCCAGCTAATATTTCATTATAACACAAATTTCTTTCGTAGTATAAAAATATCTCAGAAGTAGTTTGACATGGAACTACAGTTGCTATAGAGCCACACGTGGCTGTTATGATCAATTCACATGGGTTTGTTCACATTAAAGCGGAGCAAAAGTTCAGGGTAGGAGAAAGTGCTCAAGAATTTTGAGCTGAGTTGAAAAAGTTTTAATCGAGTAAGATTCATTTGTAGTCACAATGTTTTCTGAGCTAAGCGTTAGAGCAAGAGAATGGATCTTTACACCTACGTGTGATAGGGTTGCTTGGCATAAAAAACACATCTTCAATCAAAGTTCTTTAAATTTAAAACTTACACTGATTTTATATTATCGTAAGATTTTAATATCATTTTAAAAAAATATCAGAACTCAAAAGCTTAAATTACTATACAAGGCCCTAAAATATTAACTATATAATTTTTTAACACTTGGTTTATAAATAAGTTAAAATGTTACTCTTTTTAGCATTGTGCTTCTCTATGGCCTTAAAACCTGAGTATATGTAATGTTGCTGACTAACCCATGGCTGTTTAATTTTTTGCAAGGGGAACTGATAGCCAGGTTCTAATGTACAGGTTTGGCTAGAACATTGTGCATCAAGAATGATAAATGAATTTAATCTTCCTTTGGTGTCAAACGCAAGGGACCTGCCTGTTCAGTGTTAGATGTTATCAAACTAGAAGGTACAGTATCGACTATCTTCTAAACTCTTGCTACTGCTGAAGTTTACAAGACTTCTCTCCTAGATCTATGAAAATTGAGTTTTAGGAAGGGATACAAAAAAAGAGGTGATTTTATAGTTTTTCGTATAATGTAAATGGATTAACCAACATACTGGCTTGTTCAACATTTACCCAAGAAATTAGCACTTCGATGATGCTCTAATTTGTTTCTATTTAAATACATTTACGCCCGTTAATTTGAAAGAGCGTCTGCCTGAGCGGCCCTATTAGTCCACCGATCAATGAGTGGTAACTGATGTAGCACCGGTCGCCGACGTTATATCCACAGGATAGCATAGAGAAAAGGAATATATATATTTAGATTATAACTATTTTGAAAATGAGACTTAATTATAGTTCAACTTAGTTTTATTTTCTCAGAAATCAGTTGATTAAAAAAAAAGGAAGGGAAAACCAGGTTTGGTTTTATGTTTTTGTTAGAAGAAAAACCAGGTTTGGTTTTATTTTTTTTGCTAGAAGAAAGAGAATTTCAAATTTTTTTATAAAAGTCAACGAGCCGTACTACTGTAGTACTGGAGCTTATGCATTACGTCAGTTATAGTTATTAACCACGTTTGATGTTATAATTATTACGGTACATAAAATCTTCTCTCCTTTTTTTTCCTTCTCGTCTGCCAATTACAAAGTTGAACAACATTAACTTTTTATTTAAAATAATGATTTCAAATAATTTCTATTTAAAAATATATTAAAATAATTTTTTTATTTTTTATTTTATTTTTAATATATTTAGGAATGAGATTTGCATTTCATTCTTAAATATTATCTAAAAAAATCAGTTAGTTACAGATGTAACAGTTTTTGTAAAATTTAAATTTTTTTTATTTAAATATTTTTAATATTTCTATATTATTTTAATATGTTGATATTAAAAAAAATATTTTAATATATTTTCAAATAAAAAATACTTTAAAAAATAATTAATATTACAATATTAAACACTATTGATTAACCTCCACTGAATTAACCTGATATCTTTCATGGTTTTTGTTATTGATGGTTATAAATCATTCATTTGGGCACATATGACGAGCAAGAGTTAAGCCGAGGCCTTGGCATGAATAAGTTAACACAAAATATTCTATTGCTTCACATTTCAAATAAACAATATGATCCCATGTGTGAATCATTTATTGGTTGGTTGTGTGAGCTCACTAGCGATGTCATCACCCATGTGCCATGAACGTGAACATCCCCCCAAGACATGCCAAGATAAACGGTACCCTAGCTTGTCATCACCACCAGGATAACCATGCGTACATATATATATAATTGACTTGTATTTTATCCTAAATTTCTTCCATAAATGTGTTTATTTCTTGATAACAAGTCATAATAGCTCTTAAATATACCTAGTGGTTGCATGTACAGTTGCGAGCACAAAAGAAAATTATTATTTGTAAGTTACATTTGATGCTTTTTCATCGATTTGACTTTGAGTAGTTTAGTTGTGGCCTTCAATTCATACCCTTGCTAGGCGTTAGTTATGGAAATGTTCTGTTGTCTAGTTGCAGACTATATGTAGTTGGCGTTACCTATAAAAAAACGCTCTTGCAATTGTTTATTGGCTGCTTGGTGATTGGCACGTCAACTGTACTATAACGTACCACGAATCTTACAAGCTACTGCTAGCAAACTTTTTGTTCTGGTTTTGGAATTGTCCACATCCCAATAATCTGAATTGATACTTTATTATTAAAAAATAGTGAAAATTATATTTGTTAATTTAAAATTTAAAATTAAGATGATTTTTTTATTTTAAGAATTTGAATTGATATAGCATGTGGGATATGTTATTATTAGAGAATAATATAAATTATATTACTTTATTTATTAATTTAAGTTATTAGATTATGATAATTTTCTAATATAATATTAAAGTTTTAATGATGAAGTAGTCACGAGTTTATATTTCACTATCTCTATTTATTTGATAAAAATTAAACATAAAATAATATAGATTTATTCAAGTTTAAGGTTCAAAAAGCTTTTATTATGTTAAAAAATAATATAAATTATATTTTAAAATTTTATCTAATAGTATAAACTATTAAATTGAGATGTTTCTTCAACATTTATCAATTCTTTGCTTTGCTTATGCATGTTTCAGGTGACAACAGCATGTATATATTTATGAAAAATTATACATTCCTGATTTAATTATAATTATGATGGATATTGCCGTAAACTCTAGTTAATTTGGAGTATGATTGGAAATGCAAGAGAAAAGTTCTTTACAGGCATCTTGAAGTAACATTGGAAGAAGTCAATTTCTTAGAGAGTGGATAGCTTGTCTTTGATCTAAGTTATAGGGAAGATCGATACCACCTAACCTCTCTTTTTTGTCTTTTTTTTTTTATTTTTAAATTGGAGCTCACTTTGATATTTAAACTAGTTCGGTGATAATACAAGAGACTTAAAAATAATATCATGATTGTACGTATTGCACATCTAGATAATCAAAATGACTCTGAAAAAAAACACATTAATTTACAGTATTCTAGACTCACTTATTAATTCAAGCTTATAGAGATATTGCCTAATACCGCCCTTGTTGCCTTTCAATGATTATGGAATATATTGCGCTCAGACAACATGGTTGCAATCAATTTCCTCCCCTTTTCACATTGCTTGAATGATATTTTAATGAGCCGACAGAATGTAAGTAGTGATTATAAATAGTTGCCGAGTTTGCTATCTTCTTTATCAAATTAAACTAGCTAGCCAGCTCTAGCAATAGCAAATAAACCAGCCTTCATTGTCTTGGAGAACAGATAATATTATGGCAAGCCTTTCTGTTCTCAGCTGTGCAGTATTTTTGTTCCTAGGTATATGCTGCACACAGTTTCAGTACTCAGCCTCTGCGGCTTGGCAACAAGCCCATGCAACTTTCTATGGGGGAGGTGATGCTTCTGGTACAATGGGTAAGTGCTTCTTTACTTTCAATATTCTCTCTTTCTATGTACTCCAAGGGAAATTAAGTATTGCGGGGCAACATGTGATGATACAGTTGTTCAAAAAAGCGCTGACTGTTTTGAGTTAATGATGCCCATTTAGGTGGTGCCTGTGGATATGGAAACCTTTACAACGATGGCTATGGAATAAAAACTGCGGCACTGAGCACGGCTTTGTTCAATGATGGCAAGTCATGTGGCGGGTGCTATCAGATAATCTGTGATTCAAGGAAGGTTCCTCAGTGGTGTCTAAGGGGTAAATATATTACCATCACTGCTACTAATTTCTGCCCACCAAATTATAACCTCCCTAATGACAATGGCGGCTGGTGCAACCCTCCTCGGCCACATTTCGACATGTCTCAGCCTGCTTTCGAGACCATTGCCAAGTACAGAGCTGGAATTGTACCTATCCTCTACAGAAAGTATGTTCTTCTTAATACTTAACACCTTCCATTCCGAGTCTCTTGACATGAAATTTTGGAATTATGTGTTTTCGTGTTTTATTAATCTTGGTGCATCATCAGGGTTGGCTGCAAAAGAAGTGGAGGCATCAGATTTACCATCAATGGAAGGGACTACTTTGAGCTGGTGCTTATATCCAATGTCGGTGGAGCTGGAGATATCTCTCGGGTATGGATCAAAGGGTCTAAATCTAACCAATGGGAAGCCATGTCAAGAAACTGGGGATCCAATTGGCAGAGCCTGAGCTATCTAAATGGTCAGAGCTTGTCCTTCAAAATCCAAACCAGCAATGGGAAGACCAGAACAGCACTCAACGTGGCACCCTCCAATTGGGTATTTGGGCAGTCCTTCAAAAGCAATGTTCAGTTCTAATTCTAAAAATCATGCACAGGATAGCTGCAAAAGTTCCCGATAGTGTGCCTATTCCCCTTTGCAACTTGTCGTCTTTAATTTGTTATGGTGCTATTTGTTTTTTATGGTTTGTCCACTGTATTTTAGGACGTCTATATTAAAAACCATCTTGGGCGTGGCTTGGCATTTTACGATTAAGCCCACCGAGAAAGGGGAGAAACTTGTGTAAGCGCAATGGTCTGCTTCGTGCATTATTATAAACATTTCCACTCTTCTCATACCTTTATTTATGTTACCTCTTCTAAGTATTACGCGAACTAATTTTTTTTTAACATAAAAGAATGTCAAAGTCATAGTATTTTTTAAAATAAAATATAAAAAATCCAAGATTCTAATTATTAACTTGATTGAATTTAGTAAATTTAACTAATTTAACAATATCATCTAAAAAAAATCAATGATAATAAATAAATAAAAATTAGTCATAATTAACCATAATAAACAGCCAATATCTCAGAAAAAAAAAATCCTTCAAGAACTTATAGTTATTTCATTGTGAACACTAGCACACCACCATTTATATTTAATTAATTCATTTTAATTAATAAAGGATTTTGATAAAAAAAAATGTAGGATCTAAAAAGAAATAACAAATAAAAACACCTGATATTTATTTTAAAAATTAGTAAAAAATCATATATAAATCAATAATTTAATATTGAAGGATGAAATTTAAAAAAAATATATCAATTTAAAAAAAAATTATGAAAGTATAAAAAAATTAACAATAGAAAGAACCAAGATGAAAGAAAAAAAATAAAGTGGGGGTGATCGGAAAAAAATCAATATAAAATAAAAACAACTAGTAATAAAAAAATAAGGACCAATTCTAATAGATGAAAAAATCAAAGAAAAATAAAATTAAAAACAAGTATAATTTTATAAACTAATTCAAATAAAATAAATAGTAATAAAAAAATAAGGATCAAATTTAAAAGAAAAAAAAATGATTAGCACCGGACCAAAAATTTGTTCACTACATGCTTTATCGAATAAAAAAGAGACTATTAAGATGATTCAAATACCATTGTAGAAGGATATTTTTAGCCATAATAATCAACCACACATGCCGCTTTAATATGGTAGAGCGGTTGATGCGAGCATGTCGACTATTTTTTATTTAAATTAATATTTTATAATATAAAAATATCAAATTATTTCTTATTATAGCTAATAATAACAAAAAAATCATAATGTAATGAAGAAAATGCCCTCTGTCCAAAGGCATAGATATTTCCTTCCAAGGGTAATTATTATGCTTTTTTAGTTAAAGAATTTTCTATTTCAGTGGTAAGTATGTCATCTTTCTGTGAATAAAAGTATAAAATACGAAAAAGTTTATCTATACAAGGTTTATAAATTTTATTTTTAAATTTATTTAAGTTATTTAGTATTCAAAAATTAGTTAATCTTAAAATGGTGAATTTCCTTATGTAAATCGTTTTACCCTAAGAAGTTAGCCTAATATATTTATTTATTTTGTTCGAAGAGCAAAAAAAAGTAAAAACACTATTTTCGCCTACAATTTTTTTTTTATCCAGAGATACAGCGTTTTTTTAATTTTTAATTTTAATAGCCGCCGAATTGGAGTAATGAGCACCTCAGCAGCGTGGTTCGAGGGAGATACAAGACTAGGCGAGAAAAACTGGGTTGATCCACACAGAACATGTTGGATGCCAAAACGTACCTGAACTTACCCCGAAGACATGCCGTGATATGCGACACCCTAACTAGGTATGACTCGTGATCAGAGAACAATTGTACACGCATATTCTATGAATATTTATTATCAATTATAAATAATTCATATCTTAATTTTTTTTATTGATTTGACTTTCAATATTTTAGTCAAGAATCCTCAATCATCTGTTAGGTGTTCGTTGTCTCCTTTTGCTCGTCGAGCTAACTGTACTGGAAAAATGAACGTACCACGGATTCTACAACGTGGTTGCCGGTGCTCTATTTTTTAAAATTTAAAATTATTTTTTATATATTTTTAGAAGGTTTTGATTGGTTATATTAAAAATTAAAAAACAATTTCTATCAAAGTAATAAATTAATATTTTTTTTCTTGTTACAATTAACTAGAAATGATATAAATTTAATAAGGAAAAACTGTCACTATAATACCACGATATATCTTTATCTTCTTATCGCAATTTTTCGAATAATTGGCCGAGATCATGTTAAACGATATTTCAAATAAAAGGGAAGCTAGACTTTCGGAATTCTTTTTTTTTTTTTTTGATTTACGGGGGGGGTCCGGGTCAGTTTACGCGCACCACGACTAATCCACACGGTCCACTGAACATCCTGCAAGTCCAGTGAGCAAGTACGGTACCGCGAGAGTGACAGGCGTGCATGGTGAGATTCGAACCCAGGTACGGAGGAAGGGGACAAGTCCCTTCCACCACTAGGCCAGAACCTCATTTGCGACTTTCGGAATTCTTATTACTACCCGAGATTGTTTGAGAGATTAATTCATATACGAGAGAAAATATTAAATAAAACAAGACATAATCTTTGGTATTTGATAGCAGGTGCTTGAGCACTCACATCTTCTCACTTATGTTTTGCATTATTGTATATATATATTTTTTAATTTACAGCTTTTTTCAAATCAAATCACCAGTTGAATTTAAATGAATTTTATATATAATTTAAATTCAATTAATAACCTACTATAATTAGAATACTTGTAAAAAAAATTAATTAACAATTTTAATTATTTTTCCCTGAAATAATTTTTTGTTTATTGTAAGAACTATTATATTTATTTAGTGTTTTTTAACTACTATCCTTATATTGTTTTTACCATTTATATGTGAATTTTTCAGTCTACCTATAGGAGCGTTTGGAGCATTGAACTGAGCTAGATAGCCTTAATTATTTATGTTTGATTTGTTTTTGTTTTTTGAAAGTATTTTTTAAAAAAATTAAAAAATTTTATTTTTTATTTTAAATTAATAATCAAAAATAATTTTTAAAAAATAAAAATAAATATTATTTTAATATATTTTCAAATAAAAAATATTTAAAAAACAATCGTTACTACGCTCTCATAAATATACAACCTGATTTGAAAATACCCCTGTACGGCTCAAATCTTAGAATAAACTCAATCAGTACCAAATAAATTTGGTGGCAGAGAATTTTTTTTCATTCTAAGTAAAAGATGAGAATGATGCTGGCCCTTTTAACTTAGGAATTTTTGTATATTTGTTTTAAAAAGTCTGCAAATTGTTAATTGCTCTCGTACGTGGACTATATTTTGATGATTGTTCTATTTAAGGGGGAAAATCAAGAACTTATTTCAGAGACATTTTAAATTTTATCTTCAGTTCCAAGCGTGGGTTCACTGTGCTTACCCTCTGCCATCTCTTTTGCAGTTAAAATGTTGTTTTTAATGTCAATTTCAAAAGAAATTACTGTAACAAATCAAAAGATCTCATGCTTAATTTATTTTTGGTAATTTTTAGTAATTAAATTTCATTTATAATTTCAAACAATATCCTAAAAACAATTCTAAACTAAAAAATTGATTTATTATAAATTGGAATGCGGTTTCTTGAGCACCGATAACCAATGCTCAACAAAATTGAGAATGATGGAAAAGTAAACTAGGAGTTCACTGTTTGGTTTCTGGAACTTCTCTCGTTGCGTTATTATGGACTGTATTGCTCTTCTGCAATGCAAATTTGATTGTTCCTGAGTTCAGAAAAAGACAAATACACTTTTATCCTTGTAGTTCTTTAGTGTTGACATTTCAGCTTTAAATCTTTATTTTTATTTTTATAATATTTTAATTACTTAAAGTTAAGATTGGAGAGAGGAAGTTGTTAGAAATGAAGAGGAGAGAGAATGATTTCATACAACTAGACAATCTGGTGTCAATGGATTAATCTCGGAGATAAACGAACCTTAAATTTATATTTCTTCTTAATATATTCTTTCAAATATATTCTTTCAAATATTTTTTGGATTTGAAACTCATACAGCCTTATACTCACTTTTTATTTAATAGAATGAGGGTTATAAAATTTAAATTTATAATTGATTAATTAATAAAGTTCTAATATTATGTTGAAAAACTATATAAATCAATCATTTTAACTTAAGTTTAAGTTGTTAGGTGAGATTTTAAAAATAATTTTATGTTAATCTATAACACATTCTTTTGTGTCTAGACTAATTTGTGTTTAGTTATTGTTAATTAGAACGGAGGTGATGAGATTTGAACTCATAACCATTTGATAACAAAGCTATAGTACCATATCAAAAAACCTTATTAACTTAAAAATTTAAATTGTTAAGTAAAATCTTAAGAATAATTAATTTTATATTAATGTCTAACAAAGTTCAATCAAACTTGTTTAGACCTTTAATCATGCAAAGAAGAAAAAACATCATAATTCTTAAAGTTTTTCTTGATTCAATTTGATTTTATATTTAGATTGAATAGAAGCTATTTTTGAAGTTAAAAATGTAATTATTGAGATTTTTATTATATTTTTAGGTGAAAATATATTACAATTTAGATTTGGGGTTCAAATTATTCAATCCTGAGTTTTTAGTGAATAAAATTTATTATAAATATTTATTTTAGTTGTCTCAATTCCTTATTTAAAAAACTATGTTGCTATAAAAACAATTGTTAAAAAAAAAGAAAATAGATGAATAAACAAATAATTTTGATTAAATAAATATATTTTTTTGTTTATAATATAGATTGTTGGAGTTTATTTAAATATTTATTGTAATTATCATAGAGTTCAATAAAAAAAACACAAATGGGACAATTTCTCTCTTCCCCGGTTAAATATCTGGGGCATTCAGACAGAACGGAATAACTCAATTTCTAATGGTTTTTGTTGAATATTGCTACAGACGATGATTACAGAACGGAATTCAGACAATCAAGTACATGATTAGAGCCAGATTTCAATTCTTTTTTTTTCAAATTGCATGCGAACATTTTGTGGAGCAGACGAAGATTTAGCAGTTATTATAAATAGCAGCGGTGTACATCATCGTCTATATCAAAGATAGCAACAATAATTACATCAACCAACCTTGTTTGTTTCTCAGAAAAGACAATGGCATATCTTTCTATTTTCAGCTGTGCAATCTTCTTGTTTATTGGTCTCTTCTGCAAACAACCTCAAGTACGCGCCTCGGCGACATGGCAACGTGCACATGCAACTTTCTATGTTGGAAGTGATGGTTCCAGTGCAATGAGTAAGTGCTCGTTCAATTATAAGTCAAAATGTCTTTACCTGAACTCTCTATAGTTCATTTACCAGAAAAGAGCTAAATAATTGTGATCGACAAATGCAGTTTATGATCATACAATATTTGTTCAAAATGATGCCCAATTAGATGGTGCCTGTGGATACGGAAACCTTTACACTGATGGTTATGGAATAAACACTGCGGCGCTGAGCACAGCTTTGTTCAATGATGGCGAGTCATGTGGCGGCCGGTGCTATCAGATAGTTTGTGATGCAGCCAGTGACGCTCAATGGTGCCTTAAGGCTAAGTCCATTACCATTACTGCTACTAACTACTGTCCGCCTAACTATCGTCCTGCTAGTGACAACGGAGGATGGTGCAATCCTCCTCGACCGCACTTTGACTTGTCTCGACCTGTCTTCCAGGCTATAGCCGAGTCCAGAGCTGGAATTGTACCGTTTCTCTACAGAAAGTATGTTCTCATCAATACTCAGTGCTCTTCCGTTCCGAGAATAGTATTTAATTATGCGGTGGCTTGTTGATTTAAACGGTTTTGGTATATCAGGGTGACATGCAAGAGAAGGGGAGGCTTCAGATTTACCCTCAATGGAGGGAGCTACTTTGAGCTGGTGCTTATATCAAGTGTCGGGGGAGCTGGAGAGATCTCTAAGGCATGGACCATGTGTCTAAATCATAGTTTTGAAACCCGGCTCAGCCCGGCGGGTCAACCCGGCCGACCCGGGGCTGGAACTAAGTCGGGTTGATGAAAAAATAGGATAAGCTATGACCTGACGTGACTCGGCCGACCCGGCGGGTTGACCCGGAAACCCGGACGACCCAACAAAACCCGGTTGCAACCTGTTGACTTTTATTTATTTTTTTTACTAAAATGACACCATTTTGAATTTTTTAAAATAGAAATTGACCCAGCCGACCCGATCAAAACCTGAAATCCGAGCCTTAAACCGGGCCGGGTTTAAAAACTATGGTCTAAATCCAATAAATGGGAAGCCATGACAAGAAATTGCGGTGCTAATTGGCAGAGCCTAAGCTATCTAAATAGTTAGAGTCTGTCCTTCAAACTCCAAACCAGTGATGGGAAGATCGTAACAACCCTCAACGTGGTTCCTTCAAACTGGACATTCAAGCAGTACTTCGTAAGCAATGTTCAAATTCACGCATATATTCCATGTCAGCAGATTTTTTATCTATTTTACTATTATTATTATTATTGAAATATACTATTGAGTAGGTTAGCTATTTTTAAAGGCTAAAAATCAACTTGTATTATTTATTGTATCAGCCTATATTATTTCTTGTTGTATTCTTTTTTATCTTAACTTGTAAATTCTATTTAAATAATGGATAATTCTCAATAAAAAAACATACAATTTTATTCAAAAGACTCTAAACTATCATGGTATTAAAGCTACAACTCTGAATTATTATTTGCTATCAAATTTCTTAGTTTTAGTTATTCTTGATCAACATTCTATTAACCTCGTATATTTAGATAAGTTTCATGTTTTTATGATTCATTTCAATGACAAGAACTACTCTGCTTTAACGTTTCATTTCATGATTTTTGTCAAAGGTAAGGAGCTGTGGGGGCATTTTGATGGAAATAACCCAGCTCCTGACAAAATCAAAGACATAGACCAGTACATCAAGTAGGAAGTGAAGGATGCTCAAGTCATGGTTTGGATCTTAGTATCTGTTGAACCTAACATCATCTTGAATCTTTGATCCTTTTAGACTACAGCTCAGATATGGAATTACATGAAAAAAATTTGCAGTCAATAAAACACTGCTTGAGCACTCTTTAATACGATAATTTTTCTATTTCTGATTTTTACTTTAGACTCACTAATATTTGGATTGAATACACTAATATAGTTTATGTTGGTTTACCCTTCGAAGGTCTTAGCTCTATTCAATCTGTTCATGAAATTACTTAATAGGATCAATTTCTAATGAAACTAAAACCTGAATTTAAAGGCACCAGATCTAACCTGATGAACCAAGGATTTGTTCACTTCTTGGATACATGCCATAGTGACCTCCTTTGAGAAGAACAACGTCTTCTCACTCAAACCACTATGGAACAACGACGATCTATATCTATTATTGTGGCCTATGCAACACAAGGTAAGCTAAAAGACTGGGATATGAGCATTATTCAGTGCTTTTGTTGTATGCTGCAAATTGTCCCTAAAAATTCTGCTATTATTACAAAAAAAATGGTCATATCATCAAAGAATGCCCTACTCGACCTCCTAAGAAAAAAAAGACAATATATACTTTCTTAGTTGGCTCTTCACCTCTAACACAAAGTGCTCCTACTCCTGTCCAATTAGTGACTCCTGACATGATTCAACAAATGATCATTTCTGCATTATCAGCTTTGGATCTCTCAGGTAAAAATCTTTCTACATCATCTTCTTGGTATTTTGATTTCGTAGCTTTCAATCATATGACAAACAATGTTGCTTCTTTTACTAATGTCAATGAATATTTTAGACATCTCAAAATTCATACTGTTGATGACATTCATTTACCTATAACGACCATTGGTGATGTTTCTCCCTCTCTCATTGATGTTTTTGTATCACCTGGTCTTACGCAGGATCAACAATTAGGGAGGATGATTGCGAAGGGGCCTAAAGTGGGATGTCTTTTTCCTCTTCAATTTCCTTTATCTTTTTTTTCTTTGGCCTTTGTCACTTGTAATTCTGGTCATATTTATTACCAAGCATGGCATAAACATCGTGATCATCCAAACTCTAATATTATTTATGATTTATTAAAATTTATTGGAAATATAGATTCACCATCTCTTGTGCTATTTAGTTTGATTGCAATTCTTGCAGGCTTGGCAAAATTAAAACTTTGTCCTTTCCTATTCACATACCACATGTAGTCCAGCCTTTCGATTTGATATATAGTGATGTATAGGGTATGATATCAGTCACTTCTCATGATAATGACAAATACTTTATCATTTTTATTTATGACTGTATTCGTTTCATATGGATTTGTTTTCTTCATTCTAAAAATGAAACATTTTCTGTTTTTAAGATTTTTCATGCAAATATCCAGACCCAATTTTCAGCCCAAATCAAAATTCTTCGTTCTAACAATGGGGGTGAGTATATGTCTCATTTGTTTCAGGACTTTTTACAGCATCATGGCATCATTTCTCAACAACCTTGCCCTTCAACACCTCATCAAAATAAGGTGGTTGAAAGAAAGAACCGCCATCTTCTTTATATTGTTCGTACTCTATTATTACAATCGTTTACACCTTCTTATTTTTTGTGTAAAGCTCTCTACTACTTTCCACCTCTTCAACAAATTGTCTTTCCCCATATTGAACCACAACACTTCTTTCATTAGGTTGTTTGGTTATCCTATAACTTATTCTAACCTCCGTACCTTCAGTTGTGTCTCTTATATTCATCTTCCTGCACATAAACACACAAAACTCACGACTTAATCAATTCAATGTACTTTCATAGAATATTTAATACACCAAAAAGGTTTTCTTTGTTATAACCTAGATCTATATCATATTTCAATTTCTAGAAATTTGATCTTTCTAGAATAGCAATATTTATTTTCTATGCATCAGGATCCTGTTCTTCCATCATTTACTATTTTGCTTATGGTTACTAACTCTTTTACAGCTCCAGTCCTTTGTAAGCCTCTCTTAATATATTACAGACACTTATCTATTACTTTCTCCCAGCCTTTAGACCCTCTCGAGCCTCCTTAAGTTCCTTTCCCGACTATTGCTTCTGTTCTAGCAACTATAACTCCCTCTCTTCGATAAAGTACATAGGTTTGTAGACCCCCAGATAGGTATGGTTATTATCCTCCCTCATCCTTCACAACCACCTTATCTTCTACTTTTCTTTCTTCATCTTATAAATAGGCAATAGAGCATGAGTGTTGGCGAAAAGCTATTGAAATTGAACTTCTTGCACTTGAAAAAAACCAAACATAAGATGTTGTTCCATGTCCCTCATCTATACATCCCTTTAGCAGTAAATTTATATTTTCTATCAAGCGTCGTTTTGATGGGTTCATAGACCATTATAAGGCTCAGTTAGTGGAACTTGGCAATAAATAGGAATATGGTTTGGACTGTGTGAGAGTTTCACACCAGTTGCCAAAATGACCACTGTCCGAACTATACTCGTCTTTACTGCATCTCAATCCTAGCCCTTATATCCAATGGATTTCAATAACGCTTTCCTTCATGGTGATCTCAAGGAAGATGTTTACCTGAAACTTCTTTCTGGTGTATCCACTTCCTCATCTAATGATGCTTGCAAACTGAAATGTTCTTTATATGGTTTGAAGCAAGCACCGAGAGTATGGTTTGACAAGTTTTGATCCACATTGCTAGGTTTCTTCTTCACTTAAAGTCAATATAACTCCTCACTCTTTCTATGAAAGACATCCATAGGTATCATTATCCTTCTTGTTTATATGGACGATATCGTCATCGATGGCTCTAACTTGGAGGTAATCCATGCAATTCAGACTTTGTTGCATTCTACATTCCATATGAAAGACCTTGGCCAACTCACTTATTTCTTGGGCTTGGGAGTACATCATCAACCTCATAGTCTCTTCCTGTATCAGCACGAGTATAGTCAGGAACTAGTTCAGTTAAGCGCCCTTACAACTTCGGTTGACACCCCCACAAAACTTAATGTGAAATATTGTTGTGATGAAGGGAAGCTTTTTGATGACCCTACTATCTATCAGAAGCTAGTTGGTAGTCTTATTTATTCAATTATTACTCGACCAGACATTTCTTATGTTGTTCACACTATCAACAAATTCATGTAAGCACCAAGGCATCTTCATCTATCTATTTTCCACCGTATAATTCACTATATTTTTGGCACACCCGATCGTGACTTATTCTTCCTTACAGGTTCTTCACTTCGACTATAAGTCTATAGTGATGTTGATTGGGCTGATTGTCTAGATACCAGAAAATCTATTATCGGCTAGTGTATGTTTCTTGGTGATGCTCTTATCTCATGGAAATGCAAGAAATAGGACTACTTCTCCAAATCATCTACTAAAGTAGAGTACTGAGTCATATCTGTTGATCATTTGGCTATGTGGTCTCCTTATAGAACTCAGTTTCTATCCAGTTCATCCAACTCCACTTCATGCTGACAATATTAGTGCCATCCAAATTACGATCAACCCTGCCTATCACGAACACGCCAAGCACATTAAGGCTAACTGTTACTCAATCAAAGAAGCATATGATCATCACATTATCACTCTTACACATATCTCCACCAATTTTCAAATCATAGATATCTTCACCAAATCCATATCCTGCTAGCACCATCATTTCTTTACTGGCAAATTGAACCATCATTTCTTTACTGGCAAATTGATGCTTGTCGATTTACCAATATCAATTTGAGGAGGATATCAAAGGAAATACCTATAAATTTAATGCTAGGAGATTCTTTGCCTTTTTATTTTTATTTTTATTGAGATATACTAGCTATAAATTAGTTATTTTTAAGGGTTGAAGATCAATCTATATTAATTTTTTGTATTGTATTATTTTCTGTTATATTATTTCCTATCTTGGCTTGTATATTTTATTTATATAATCGACAATTCTCAATGAAAAAATATATAATTTTATTTAAAAGACTCTAAGCTATCAGTTCCTTCATGATGTGTTGATTTTCCTTTGCCATTTGTCTCCGGCCATGTTTGTTTGTGGGAAATTACTATCTTTTTGAAAGTGAATGCCAATTAAAAAAACAAAAACAAAAACAAAAAATGAAACATTGAGAATATAGCTTTGGTGAATTATGACTAATCAGCACTGTCATATAATCTGTGCCGCAACGCAGGTGTTCTGGAGGGTACATGCATCAGTTCCATAAAACAGCTCCATGGTTTCACAGATGACAAAAATGAAAACCTACTTGACTAAACAGATTATAACATGAAACTACAGTTAAGCTAATAAAAAAAGTATGAAAACGCCGAGTTCCGTTTTTGTAATCATCAACGTGGTTGCTAGCTGTGGCAATTCCCGCAAGTTCATCGTCACGGTCAATCCACTCGGATGATGAAGGGGTGTCATATATATATATATATATATCATAAGAAATAGATAGCAACCTCGTCGAAGTTTTTCAGCAAATATAGTATTAAAGGAAAGGTACCCTCCCAGATTCTAATAATCGAACTAGAAAAAACAAATTAAAATTAAAATAACAACCTGCTGAAGACAATGGATGCATGCAAGTGTGTGTTGCAAGTCAAAACTATGGTATAACTTGACTCATAATTCTGGGACAGTATTATTACTTCTTTGCTCTTAATTTAAGATATAGCGAACATCAACTTATATCCAATAGCATTCTTCAATTAAGGGAAAAAAAGAGGAAGAAAATATATAATTACAAATATCAACAAAGAGACTTTATCAAGCATAGTACCGAATTGGGAATTTTCTTAGGAACAAAATTAGGACTTCTTGGGGGCAAGCTTGGTTTTGATCTTGTCAATCTCCTTGGTACCAACTTGGAAAGCTTTAGTCAAGACATTGTCAGGAACTGCTGGGGTTGAAGTAAACAAGGTCATGGCAATGGACTGGGTACCAGGCAACTGGCTATTGAATGCTGAAATTACAGAGGCTGCCTTGTCACCGTTGTTCTTCTGGAAATGAACTAAACCTCTAGGGAACACAAAGACTTCGCCTTTCTTGACAGTCTTTGAGATCAGTTTGTTTGCGGTGGTGATAAATCCAACATCCAGTTCACCTTCCAATACAAAGATCATTTCAGTGGCTCGGGGGTGAGTGTGAGGTGGGTTAAGGCCGTCAGCTGCATAGTCAATACGAGACAGTGACACGCCTAGGGTGTTTAGGCCTGGGATTTTCTCAACATTGCCTCCTGTTACGAGTGATCCTACTGAGTTGTTCACTTTTCCGGGTTTGGCTAGACCGTCAAAGAAAAAATCAGCTTCCGTAATATTTGTCTCTGCCTTGCATGTAAACCCATTCACTTTAATTCCTGCAAAACGCCACAAGAATTAATAATGTCAGTCAAATCATTGTGCAAAGACTGCGGCGGTGTTTTATAAACAGAAAGAACCCCCTTCATCAAAGCTACACGAAACACACCTGCAGAAGTATTAGCCACGCAGAGGTCTTGAAGCATGTCAGGATCGTAAGCAAGGGCGCTGGAGATGACAGCAAAGATGACCAGATATGTGACAACAGCTGCCATTTCCTGCGGTGGAAAATGGAAGTACAGCTATCAAGATACTATTATGATGCAGAGGAAGGACAGGTCCTGTTCTTGTCTCGACGTGGAAGCCCTAGCAATATTTTATAGCAGGAACCGATTTCTCTATATAGATCACGAATACTAACTGGGTTTCTGGTGGGTCAGTTAAATTAATAAAAGAAATGCACACCTCAATTAGCGTCTAAATTAATCAAGCTATAACGTACAGCTTATTCATTGTGAAGCGGAAAAAGAAGGCTTTCAAGGATTAGGTGACAGATGGGCAAGGCTTAAAGGGAGAGAAACCTGCAAGTTTTGGGTCATGATTATACAGGAGAGTCAGAAAATGAGGCCTTAAAGAAAACCTTTACCAGCACCAGAACCAGAAACAAGGAAATTTGGTGCTTGAGATGGGACAGCTCCACCACCGCTCTTTATTTTTATCTGCATTTTTTTTTCCCCTGCTAAGCAGCAGCCCTCGCACCCGTGGTTGGATGGTCCAATCAATGAAACTTGGACCCTCTCTTAAACTCAGGTTCTCTGTCGTCTCTGCTCATGCAGGGTTCCTTGGTCTCTTTCTGGTCCTAAAGTACCCTGCCAAGAATGTCCATCTTTGTGAAAAGTAAAGGGTATTATAGTATTAAAGAAAAAAATGGCTTCTCCCCTGACGTGATTTCTGGCAAGAAAAGTGTAGGTGGGAGAGGTCTTTCAGAGCAATTAACATAGCAAAACGCCTTACAAAACACTCCTACTAAATGTTCACAGAAAGAGAACATGACAAATATGCTAAATAAAGGCATGGGAGATTCACTCATGTTTTTCCATTCATCACTAAAGTATGGTGATTATTTTATCCTTCCCATTAAAAAATTAATCCCTTTGGATTAAGAGTGTTAAAAATGGATTTTCCTTGATATCTAATATAATGATATTTTCCCATGGATCATAAATCATTATTGATTTGTTTGGGGTGTTTTTGTCCATTAAATATTTTTATAACCAGTAAAATAATCAAAATATTGTTAGGAGCAAAAAAATTAAGTGGTGCCGGGTAGGAGTATTTAGATATTTTTCTTTTTTATATACAAATAAAATTACATAGATATTTTTTTTTTATATATACAAATAAAATTACAGATACATGCTTGGATATAATATATTTAATTTATTGTTGTAGGGGTATTTTTATTTTTTAACCTTGTTTTTTTTGTTGATTGTAAGTTTGGCTTAAAGTAGTTACGTTGACACATGAAGATCACGCACCAGTGTATTGAAATCGCACACACTTTAGGCGACACATGCAATGGTTTTTGGTTGTCAAAAGTGATCGTGTCTCAAATTATTCTTCATCGTCTCCTCTTCCATTATAGATGGCACATGTTCTCCAAATTTAGTCGATATATTGCTGACGACCCATTTTTTTTCCTTCCTTCATTTCTCTCTTTTACCCCCCGGAAATGCACTATGATCCTTATTTTTTTTGTTATTTCAAATTCAGATCTTTGAGTTTTGATTATTGTTTTTTAGCCATTTTCTCTTTTGTTGAAGTTTTGTTTGTTTTCAATTTAACTCATACTTCTTAATTTGTATATATAAGATATTTCAATTCGATCTTTTTACTTTTAATTTCTTATTTCTTTTCTTTTTCTTTTTTATCAAAGTTTTTATGACTTGCAATTTGATATTTCAAATCAAGTTTATGATTTTTTTTTTCAATAATAATGGTGATTTCAATTTGATCCATTTTCTTTTGATTTCTTATTATTTTCTCTAGCCTTTTTGTCAAAAATTTTATAATTTTCAATCCTATCCTTCAAATCAAGTTCATGGTTTTTATTTTTTTGATGATGATGATAATGGTGGTAGTATTAGTAGTAGTTACAATAATAATTGTAATAATAATCATGGTAGTAGTAGTAATAATAATAATGATGATGATGATGATGATGAAAATAATAATATTATTGATGTAACAACAACAATAATCACAATATTAATTAAATTAGTAATGATGATGATAATGATGATGATGATATTATTAATGATAGCTATGACAATAATAATAATAACAACAACAAAAATAATATTACTAAAAAAAATAATGATAATAATAATAATAATTATTCTGGTGGTAATAATACTATTGTTGCTGCTACTACTACTATAAATAATAATAATAATATAGAAGAGAAGAAGATGAAGAAGAATAATGATAATAATAAAAATATTAATAATAGTTAATGTGGTGATAATGATAATGATAATGACAATGACAATAATAATAGCTACAATAATAATAATAGTAATGATGATTATGGTGTTGGTTGTTAAAATAGTAATTATATCAATAAAAATGTTGTTATTTTTTACTTATAATGATAATATTAACAATATTTATGGTGGTGGTGATAATAATAATAATGGTAGTTATAATGATCTTGATTCTTATTTTTTGAATTGTTATTTTTTAAAATTAGTTTTATAATTAGTTTTTTTCCCTTCAATTTCAACCATTAATATTTAATTTTTTTAGAAATGGACTTCGTGATTTTTCTAGATTAAATACTTCAAGTTTAATAACTTAGCTCATAGATTTAAAAAAGTTAACATATTTTTTAAAAAACACTTTACAATTCTTTTTATTTTTAATCAGGTTATTCTAATTACATAATTTAGACCATAGGTTTGATGGGATGTCCCATGTTGACTTAACTCTAATTAGCGTTTTTACATATTTATCATAAATTTATATCTTTTTTTACTTATTTTTAGTACCTAAACATTGTTTTTTGTTCAAAAAACTGCTCGGCCCCATGGCAAAGCACAAGTATGAAGGCTAGTTTTGTATCTGATAACGTATCAATTCTCAATCTACACTAAATCATTGACCCACGCTACACTATGGTTCGAGTCAGATTTTCCTTAAACATAAAAAGAAAAGTTTAGATATTGCTAATGTTTTTTAGAACAACCCAATAAAAAATAAATATAATATTAAAGAATATGAGACCGAAATAACCTGTTAAAAAGAAGATTATATATACATAAAAAAAAAAGATTAATTTAACAGGTGTTAAAATACTAAAACTCGTAATCCTAATCATTAGACTAAGATATCCCCAAAAAAATAAATCAAAACATATGATGAAACTTAATTTCCAACTAACCCAATATTAAATGATAAAAATTAAAAAAATATTTTAATTAAAAAATAACACAAAAAATAACTCGAGTCAACTCAGATTAACCCGTTAAGTATTATTCTTGGGTTATAAAACCAAATTAAACTAGTAGAAAGTAAATAAAACAAATCATGAAGTATAATTTTAAATTAACTCAGTATTAAAAGATAAGATTGAAAAAAAAAATATTAATTAACCACGTTAACCCACTAACTATCTATCTCACCCAAAAAAACAAATCTAATATTAAATAAAAAAACATTAATTAAAAAAATAAAATAAAAAAATAAAAGCAAAAGCAAATGTTTTTTCGGGCACATGTGGGGAAGTAATATCCATTACTCATAAAATCATATTATTAAAAGAATATAATTAATATCTCTCATATTCAACCCTTTTTATCTCTCTTTTAATAGACTCTTTCGCTTCGTCTCAAGCCTAGTGCCTTTCTCTTTTTATTTATGTAAAAATAGTATGGGTGTTTTGATTTGATTTCTAGTAAAAAAACAGCCACCAATATGTGAGAATTAGTAACAAGATTTGATTAATATGGTATTTTATTTTGATAAAAATTATGGAAAAAAAGAATTCAAATGAAAGTTGTGAATTTTTTTAATGGTTAATAAAAGTAGCAAATCATAAGTTGGATTTCAAAGTCAAAGAAAGTAGTATAATTGAAACTTTTCCGGCCAAAAACTTTTTTTTATTATTTGTTTTTGGTTAAAAACACCTAAATAACACCCTTATAACATTAAAAAAACTAATTTATCAAATTAAAAAAAAATAAAAAATAATCCAAGAACACAAATTTAAACTAGGTAAAGATTTTCTTTATCAACTTCAATCTTTTTTTCAAATTTAAAATAACTATCATACCCCAAAATCAATCTTTTTAATGAACAAAATCAATGAAAACTAATGATTCTCTCTCCTCATTCAAATCTGATAACTCTCTTAAAATAAAAATAAAAAAAAATAAACTTTTAAATCAAGTTTGAATTTTAAAAAAATCTTAGGTACAAAGATTGAAAAAAAACAGAAGTCAAGGGATAAACAAAAACTTTTGAATCAAAATTTAAATTCGTAATAAAATTGATCCTTGTTACTTTGGACTATTTTTCCTAAATTGAACAAATGTTAACTCAATTTGGATATAGAAACAGTCAATCAAAAAAAAAAAAAAAAGAGGATGAAAAACGAAAATGCTACAGTAAACATCATATGTTATAATATAAGATATAATTATGATAATATTGGAAGACATAAAATACTACAAAGCCGTTTCCGGAGCAAAATTTGGTGACCATGGGAACGGAAAAGCATTAACCACCAGGAAAGGATCGAGGAGGTGAGGTCGGAAAAGGGGTGCGGGAAATAAATCTTTCATCAAAATTTTACAAACCATTCCAAGGAGAAAAAAGAAAGAACATAAGGACTTTAACGATGAATGAGGCATACAAAATAATTAGATACTGGAAGCTTAAAGGGGCATCTGATCGCAACATTCTAGCAGCATGGACTGATCAGCTTCTGCCCTCGCATAAACTATTCCTCAACTTGAAATAGAAATGATAAGATGAAAAATTTATATTGCAGAGAATGTCATTCTAAATTGCATCGATGATTACCACTCCTTTGAAAATGATTACACTACTGAGGCAATGTGTAAACTGAAAACAACTAGCCAGCTGATCTCCAAATCCCTCCTCCCTCCAGAGAAACCACCATAACAGAGACATCATCATGATATTTACGTCTGTCTCCATGAGGAATGTCAAGCAATTCGTGAAAATCCATTCCTGTAACCTCCAAAAAAATACAATCAGAAAATTGCTGAAGACTTCAATTTATGGCAGAGGAACTATTAATTTCAAACTCATTTATAGCTGAAGTATGAAGAGATTTTGATTCGACTATAATACTATATCAAGGGCAAAGATCAAACGGCTGTACTCTTCCTCCGCAACTGTCAGTGAAGACTTGTGATCAAAGCAAAACTTTACACAACTAGGTGACACTGCTCTTTCAACAGAAAATCTGGCTACCAGCTGCTGGTGATTTTACGGTTTAGTTATTGAATGATAATTTTGAAGAGACTTAACAATTGATGTAGAAGCCAAGCCAAAGATTTCATGCCAGATTTTCAAGGTGGGTTCTGCAACTTTAACAATTTGACGTGCAGTACTCGTTTGTTTCTCACGACTGTATCCTCTCTTTTTTTAACTGAATTACACCAACCAGTCAGACACTGCTTTAAAGAGCTCAATGTGGACATTCACAAAAAAAGTGAGAAACTACAAGGCCACAAAACACTATGGGAATGACCACAACTTGCGAGATTAATAGAGCAAGTTCAAAGATCAGAAAGAAATACTACCAAACCTACAATTCCTGGAAGGTACATGTCCTACCACTCCATCCCATCAAAGCATTCAGGTAAAAAAAAAAAATATATCAGTATATTTCATTTCCCATCATGAAATTAAAATGACAGGTAGAAAGTTAATTCAACTAACCATTCTTTTTGGCAGCACGGAAGAGAAGTTCTGCAATGAGATACTGTGCAGGATCACCTCCAGGGGCATTTTCCATAAACCACGTGACATGAGCAACCACCTCTTCATTGCTGAAGTACTGGTAAAGTCCATCAGAGGAGAGAACTAAGAATCGATCACTTGATGAAAGTCGGTGATGAACTACAGAAGGAATGCAGCTCACATAGGGATTATTTCCCACATAATCAATCTGAAAAATCTCTAGCAGAGCTTCATTACAAGTTGGCTGCAACCAGTATCCATAAAGGTTGGTTAACAAAAAGATAAACAAAAAAGCCAATGTGTAAATATGCAAATGATGCATCCTGCTTATATACAGGATTTGCTAAAAATGGGAAGCTATTAGCAAGAGTATATTATTGGACATAACGCCTTAATTTCAATGAACACATGATAGATATGAATAGTGTGTTCAATGCTATGAATGATACGTAATATTATGAGAATACTTCAAATCAACCATCAAGAATAACTTGCAAAAGCAAAGATTGACGCTCACTTTCAACCTTAACTAAATGGTATAAAGAACAATTTTCGAAGGGCAAAACAGAAGAACTGAAATGTTTTCCAACTTGACAGATTTCACATCCCATCAACTGAAATTTTATGATGCAAAATAAAGTTTCAAACTGAAACAACAAAAAACTTCTCAAAGAAGTGTGCATCCCAAATTCAATCCCGCATCTCATCCTGTACTCCCTGGTTTCAAAAATCAATATGTTGGCTGTATAGCTTCCTGATTGCCAACATTGCATTTAATGATTTTTTAGACTCCATCCATAAACAAACAGAAATGGAGTTGTATATTACCTTGACATGCCAAACATGATAGTAACAAAAAAGAAACCCCCTACCCCAACCTTCATAATCCTAAAATTCTATTATGCCTGCAAGATAAGATTTCACCAACCAAATCTAACCTGACAGAGGTATTTGATCATGTCATTGCTCTGGGATTGCAAATATAAAATTCAATCTTCCTCCATAGATCAAAACTCATTCAACAACTCAAGTTGATCACTCCACACTAAAGTGCCCTGATTCTACTTTAATTTCCTGTAATCATTTAGATTGAACTCCCTTTTCAGGCCTATCTTATCACATGAACAATCTAAAATACATGGAAAACCTTCCTTTCCAACCTGACAGCTTCAAAAAATTAATAAATAAATAAATACAGCTCTCTCCCCTGTCTACAAATCTGCTGCTGAAGCGAAATTTAAATCCTGTTTGCTCTTCAAATTGGTTAAAATAATTGACACTTCTCAGAACAGGCCCATCCCCAGCACCCTCACACAACCCAAAACACCTCAGCTCCAGATTATAAGAACACACAATTACATCGTTCCAAGCAACTAAAACGAATGCAATTCCAGAACCAAAAAAATAAAAATAGAATTATAGTCTGGTGTCATGGATAACTTCTCTCTCTTACCTTTTTTTGTTCCCTTGATTTGACACAGTGCATTGCAATTATTCTTACACGGGAGATTGAGACTTGAAGACACTACCGAACTATGGAATTGCTGAACAAACACAAAGTTGATAGAACAGATAATACCAAGGGAAAGCTCAGCCATAACTAACAAATTGACCACATAGCAGATACTGACCCAGGTTATTATGCATATAAAACCAAATTTGGGAAGAAATAGCAGAAAATCCATGGCATTCAAATTATGCCAAATGAGCATTTATATTATTCCTTTCAAAATCCTCAACTATTTCACCAGCAGACCATCATGATTTTGAGAATGTGATTCACTGCTAGGTGGGAGATAAGGAAAATATGGATGCCACAGAAAGCTTACACATATCAACCCTAAATCAGCTCTCCTGAGATCATTGAAGCCAACAATCACTAGAAATCATACAGAGATAAATGGTTCATTGGATATACGTACTAATCAAATGCATAAACACACACCCACACATGTAGTAGGACATTCGAGGAAATATTCCAACTTCCACATTTCCCTTTTCAATGTATTTACAGACCAGCTATAATGTGGTTGCCTTCAACAGTCCACTATCTAGTGAAGAAAAAATACAGCATGTATAGATGGGAATGATTATATGAACATTGAGTAGCCATGTCAAGTTAACAAATTACTAAACTGATGAATTGGCCATTTGTGATCCTGAGATCTTTGAAAAGT
Organism: Populus euphratica; assembly: GCF_000495115.2. Taxonomy (NCBI): domain Eukaryota; kingdom Viridiplantae; phylum Streptophyta; class Magnoliopsida; order Malpighiales; family Salicaceae; genus Populus; species Populus euphratica. Next base: position 1,378,368 of record NW_011499866.1, on the reverse strand, counting down.
TTAAAGCATGTAGATAAATACAAAGAGAAAACAGAAGTCAAGGCTGAAACATTGACTGACCTTCTTCAAAAAACCAGCACCGAAAGCCCTTGTTACTTTCAATTGTCCCTTCACACGATCATTTAAAATTGCTTGGTTGTCATCAGGATGTTCTGCCTTTATTCTAAACACTTCCTGAAGCAAGTATCCAAGAATGCAAGATAAATATTCAATTACAGCATAACATGATCAAAGTGTAGCAGTAACTTATTTATTTTTTCACTGATTCATCAAATATTTTAATGACTAATTAACCCTATGAAAATCCTTAAACCAGGTGGCTTAATTATGAAATGATATTAACCAGCAAACAGTTTGGCAACTGATTAGCAGAAATTTTAGCTTAAATTATTCAGATTTTTCTGCTCCTGAGCATGAATTTGGCAACACAATACCTTTACTTCACATCTTTCAGAACCAGAGAAAGAAAGTGATCTACTGCTTAAGAAAATGGCGAATCACTAGGATTTTAAAGGGAATCCTATCCGGTTGATACTCAAATGAACAAATACATGCTATAAATCTTCAGGTTTATTCGAACTCATGATGCAATTGATGGATAGTACAGAAAATGAACATACAAAAGCCAAACATGTAGATAACATTTGTGGCACATTCACTATAATAACCATTTTGAAAATTTCAAGAAGCACACCTCTTCAATACTTGTGCTGTGATCAGTGGAAAGCTGAACTGCCCTCATCTTTAATCTGCAAATGGAGATCTCTCTATTCTTGTTAATCATATTAACCTGATTGTTTTGATTATGCATTGGAGACTCCTCTGAAATTCTGTCCAGCTCCATACGTACTAGTGACTCTCGGGATCTATTCTTATACCCCATGTCATCCTTCAACAAATTTGGATTAGGATGACGATCATTCGGTCGTTCTTGTGCTAATATTGCACGGCTATCCCCAAGGTTCATGACATACACATCTTGATCCTTCATTAGCATCACTAGAACACATGACCCCATCAAAGCAAGCTCCGCATTTTTATCAAGGTCCTTCTCCACCATTTCCATATATTCCTCTTCAGTGTGTTGCAGTGCCCGAGTCATTGCTCTCAAAACTGCATCATGATCGACAATTCCTGATTTCCATCTCCTACTAGGTCCAGAGGGTTCCACTACTCGCTCATCAGCATAAATCTCCTCTCTATGCCAATCATAACTCCAGGGAAAGA